>NC_088813.1:13383340-13656957 GCF_011386835.1 Chrysemys picta bellii | reverse complement strand
CAGCTCCTTGATAGACCCCGGCGCATTACTCACTCCATTGGTGGCACCTGGTTACCCTTAGAAGTGGATTCCAGCCAGCATCTATCACCGCTCCGCCTCAGTGCATTAGGGCTCCCTCTAACCTTTTGCCCACTGATGGGCAAAGCACGGCTTGTGCCGCTCAGAGATGTTACTCACACCTCCAGATCCCACCCTCAGGCCCCTCCTTCCAACCCAACCCTCCCTCTAAAATGGTGTCCTACAGAGGTCTCCATGACAGGCTTGCCTGGAAACCTTTGGCACCAGCAGAGTCCTGGCGTCTTTGAAACCCCTGGCAATTCCCAAGGAGCCTCCAAGCTCTACAGGGCTCCCTGCCTAGAGACTCTGGCAGAAGATGACCAGCATCTATTAATGGCACCTCAGATCCAATGCCATGGTCTGGGGAGATATTGGAGAGTGGTGATCAAGTGTCTCAAAGCGGATTCCCTCTTCCCTTCCCTGCCTGAGGGGTCACCCAGCTGTGCACATACAAAACAGGCCCCCTGAAGAATCCCCTGGCCCCCATAGGCCCCGGCAGAAGGATACATGGAGTTGCTGAGCTCTTCCAACTGAAAAGGGAAACAGAACCACCATTAGAATAAGCACAAGCAGCTATGACAATAAAGGGAACAGGGCCCCACTTTGCCTTTGAAGATCATTAGGGGGCATTATCTGTATTGTGGTAGCCCCCAGATGGGGTCAGGGCCCTGTTGCGCTAGTCACTAAGAGCAGCACAGTCTAAGTGCGAGGCTTGGAGGGAGCAGGGATGTGTTCGAGGGACGGCTCAGGGATCAGCCCATGAGGAGAGAACTCTCTGGTACTCACATTAGTCAGCAGCTGATCTAGGTTACTATCCGCCACCGTCTTCTTCTGGTCCTCAGCGAGCTCCTCCACGTAGACATCCAGGCTGAAGTGCAGGCGCGCCAGCTTCTCCTGCATTTCCCGGACGTGCTCCAGCTGCTCGAAGGAGCACTCCTTCCCTGTGCCGCCCAGGAGAGGGACCTGGTTACACTCAACCACCAAGACACATCCCCTTGCAGTAGAGATTCCTAACCAGCTCTCCCGGGGTTTCCCATTACAGATGGGCTGGGCCTGCCCCAGACATCACACAACAGCTAGCAGGAGCCTCCCAGATTAGCCAGATCTTCCAGTGCCAGCCGTGGTGGCTTTGGGTGGCCCTAGCTCCCAGCACCCCTAGGACCAGGCATTGATGCTTTGGGGACCCCATTCAGGCTGATGAACCCCTCCTTTAGAGGAGTTGCCCCCTGCTTACCAAAGGCCTGCAGTTTGCCCGAGTGGAAGTCGTTGAGCAGGTTGAGCAGCCCACCCTCCATCTCATAAACGTCCGAGACGTCGGTCAGGAAGGAGTGCTGCAGAGGGGCCCCCAGAGCTGGGCCCCCACTGCCCCCAGGCTGAGGCAGACGAGATTTCTCCTTGTTCACCCTAGATAGAAAACACAAACCCACATGAACATTGGCTGGAGGCTTTCCATGCCGAGAGATGCAACCTCCTAACTTGTTAGCCTTGTCTTTCCTCCAAGGAGCTCCCGGTTCTTTGTAAGTACAGCAGCCTGCTACTCACAGCTAAAAGGGGCTATTGCTGTAGCTCCAGTCCTCAAAAACATCATTTCCGGAGCATGTTCCCAGCATTTGCAGTAAGCGATTGTACTGGAACGCTGCTTCACCTTCCCCCAAACGTGCCTGACCGGCATCGCCGAGCATTCGGGCACAACTCGAGCCCTGGGTAGCTCAAGCAGGAGTGGCCTGTGTGCTTTTGGTGCTCACGGTCTCAGGTTTAATACCTGGGGACATGCAGCATTTCTAACCCAGGCTCCCCATCATCGCAGCCTCCAGCACTGACCTTTTGAATTTGGCCCGTTGCTTTGGTGAGGGCAGGTGAGGCAGCCCCAGAGAGAAGGTGGTGCTTTTGCTGGTGGGGACGGGCAGCTTGCGCAGAGCGCTGGATGACACAGGCTGAGCTAAGCCAGGCTTCGGACTCCTCTTCTTCTTCTTGTCTTCCATCTTGAGAACTCGATCCCCGGGCAGGGGCCAGTCGCAGGCTCAGTAACACACTGCAGCAGGGAACCTCTGGGCACTGAAAGAAGGAGACACTGTTCACAAAGGAGACAAAGCTCCTCTTTCACCCCCTTTCTCCAGCTTCAGATATTCAAGTGCCAACAGAAGCTTCTCCCATGTGGATCACCTACAACAGGGGTAATCAATCAGCGGACCGCGGGCCCAAGCCGGACTGCCAGACGCTTTTGAACAGACCCCCAAAATCTTTTTAATTTATTTATCATCTTTTTTTATTATTTTATCTGGAATCTGGACCTTTCACTGTATCTAGACGGAGAAATTTGGACTGTGACCAAAAAAAAAAAAAAAGAAGGATTACCCCTGACCTGGGGGCTAAGAAAAAGAATGCTCGGTACTTCCCAGATTTCCCTCTGCCCCAGATCAGGAGATCTGCCTGAGGTATTTATCTGAGCACTTCACAATCTTGAGGGTATTTATCCTCACCACACTTGTCTGAGGCAGGGAAGTGTTATCCCCATTTAACAGATGGGGAACTGAGTCAGAGAGGGACTCATGCCAGGTCACACACGTAGTACGGCAGAGCAGGTTTTGAACCTGGTTCTTCTGACCCCCCAGGCTCACACTTTAACCACTGGGATTCTTTTCCTTTTCACCACAAAGCATTTTTCTGAAGGGTGGGAACAACACCTAGAGCCTCTCCAGAAACGGCCCCCTCAGCAAGGGGTGCCTGCAAACAGGAGCCAGGAGGAGGAGTTAGGAAAAATTACAGAATCAAATGACCGATAGAACAGGGTCCAGACAACCTGCTTTGCCCAGCCTCACTCCCAGTCCCTGCCTTTGGGTCTGGAACTGGGTGGGTCTGTGGCAGCAAGTTCCACTGAAGCTGCTCTTTTCATCCAGGAGGATACTCAAGTGCCTGCCAAATGAGGAGCCACACCATCTGCTGCTCAAATGTGGCCACCTCTGGGATAAGAGGGAGCTAGACACAGGGGTGCACGAAACTCCCTGTTCAGCATGTATTACATATCCCCCTTTATGCCCATTCCACTGTGACAGACCTCTGCTGCAGGTCCCAGCTAGGGGACTCAGGCCTGTAGTGGCTCATGCTCTTAGGTCCCCAGTTCTGTCCAAGCTGAAGGTCACTACTTTGGTTTTGCATCTCTTCCAGAAGAGGACAGCGCCCTGGTGGTATAGGGCCCCTAGCACCATGCTGAGGCACTGGGGTCAGTATTACTTTCATTCACAGGGACCTGTGTTACCACTGGAGGTCTCCTATCAGAGTACAGTGTGTGCCACAGAACACTGCCTATTCACTGCCCCAGGAAGCTGCAGTAACCGCAGTATCATTTTCAAACCAGTCACTATGTTGAGCATGGCCTGTTGCACTTACCCAGCCTGACCCTGCTTAACAAGATCAGATGAGATCACAGCCTGAGGGGATGTATTTGGTTCTCAAGGCAGGAGAAGAAATATTTAAATACCCACACATCCAAACAAGCACATACCCTGGGTCTCTCTCTCTCTCTCTCCCGCCCCCCTGGTGCCTTTCCCAATGTTTTACTTTCTCTTCTTTCTACATCTGTCCCCTCAAATATTAAAATGCACTCTATGTGTGAGTATATTTGTAAGTTTCAAGGCTCTCTTTGTATCTAACAAGATAGGGACGTGGGGGCAAGGAAATGAAGCAGCTATTCAATTTTTCTCCAAGCGCTGTATAAAAATGTTAGTGTTTAAGGAGAATCAAAATCCTGTTTTTTAAAGTGACATTCTCAAGCGAGCATTTAACTCTGATCAGTCGTAATCTCCACCAGCAGATGATATTTTCCTATTACAGATCCTCAGCTGGCCTAAAACAGCATAGCTCCATTGAGGTCAGGAGTTCGCCCATTTACACCAGCTGGGGACCCAGCCCATAGAGCTATATTGATTTACCCCAGCTGGGGATCTGGCCCATTACATTCAAACAGAAAAGGCCAGGCTGGAAAAACAGGCTGAAGCTCAGAGTAAGAGCCCAGGTCAAGAAGAGAGGGTCAACGACATTTTGGGGGGGTTTAAAGGCAAGAGGAATTAGATGAGGGTGTTGATGACACTTGCTCTGGGTTTATTTCTATTGAATTAATTACCTGCAGTGATTTTTGACCTGCACAAGCGAGTATTATTTATAAACAACATTTTATATTGAAATGAACAAATGAAAGGGACTGTTCAGTCATTTTGTCTGTTATTTGTTAAGAACTAGGCAAAAGGGGCCCTGGGGAGCAAACTGTGCACCTCCCCAGAGATGGGGCAGGGCAAGATTCACCCACCCCAATGTCCTCAAATCTGGGGGGTGGAGGGGAAATCCCATCAGGCAGGGAAAGATGATTTGGATCTCCAGCCTCAGCAGAGACTATCAGCCAGGGGCTAATTAGTTCCAACTGAAAGGGTTTTGTTTTGTTTTAAACATACACCTGATAGGAGGTCACCAAATGAAGACGGCTTTAATGTACTGCTGACATGGGATTTGAACTTGTGACCAGACATGAAGGGCTCTATCCCATCACTCTAAGCTGTGCAGAACTCTCCTGCTATATTCTTTAGAGACTGTACATTTCAGTACAGGGCTTGAGTGTGTTTGTACAATGCCTCCTTTCACAATGGAGCCCAGATCCCAATCCAGGCCTCTAGACACTATTGCAGTCTAGGATTCCTTCTAGGACCCAATTTAGCATGGGAACACTTTGGCAGGTCGAACCAACAAGCCCAAACCCAGCCCTGTGGCGATATCTCAGCAGAACGGGGGTTCCTGCCGACTTTTATACCAGCCCCATTGATCAAGCTTGAATAACACACAGCAGGGTTCCCGCTAGTCTTCCTCCATACTCATTTCCCATTGTTCTGTACAATGGCACCTCCGTGAAGCGGTTAGCTGCTGGCTCTGATCAAAGCCCAGCCGTAGGCTGTGGAAACAGATCCCTCTTTGTTCAGGATGCAAATGGCTGTGGTTCATAAGTTACCCGGACAGCTATTTCAGAGTATCCCGTTTAAAAAAAGAAAACAATAGCCGCAGCATAGGCACTCCATTTAGCGCCGTCCATCCCCCAGACATTGGACAGGCAATTAGCAGATTTTCATTTCCACCCGAGCATTACAAGCCCGGGGAGCCAATGGCCAGAGACGAGAAATGCCACGGTGTGAGATCAAGATGACACCACCAGCCTCCCCTCCCAATCCCATCCCTTCCCAGCAAATTGCAGGACTCCCGCACCATGGTCTCTAACCTCCCTGCTCCCCCCCTTCCAAAACCCCACAGCAGAGGTAGCTGCAGAATGAAGCGGCACAAGCCCGTGCACGGAACAGAACCCGCAGAGCAACAATGCAGCCGGGCAGCGTTCCAAAAGGGAACGTTCGGCCCGCCTCCGTTCCACCCCCCCCCTCCCGTGCCAAGCCAAGAGCCCGCAGAGGTGAAACTCACCTGAGAGGCACCCCCCGTGCTAAGGCTACAGCGACCTGACCCCGTTCTGCTCCCGGCAGCAGAGCGCCCTGCAAGACTCCGTGTCAACAGCAGCCGGGCCCACGCAACAATTTGCATTTAAAGGGGAAGGGGCCTTCCTCCAGCCTAGGCGGGGCTCTTCAGACGCGCAGTCCGATGTCCGGAGATCAGGTCACTCACACGAGGGACAGGTTTTGATTTCATTCCCGTGTAACTTCTCCCCTGCCCTGATTTCAGTGGGACTATTGCTGACTGCCACCCGTTTCATGAGAGCGGAGTTCAAGCCCGGGGTTTGCTTTCATGTCTTTGGGTTCCCCTGCCAGATTTCGTTGTCAGGGACATGGGTGCAACATAGAACAGCTCCAGTGGTGTGAAACTGGTGTGAGACAGGATCACTGTCTCTCTGTCACAGGCACGGGGCGCCGCCAGAGTGTCCGTTTACAGCTGCTGAAGATCTGGTTCAGCGCTTCTATCGCGGTGCTTCTCAATTGCGACCCCCCTTAGACATTAAAAACACTTTTTATATATTTAACACCATTATAAATGCTGGAGGCAAAGCAGGGGTTTGGGGTGGAGGCTGAGAGCTCGCGACCCCCCATGAAATAACCTCACGACCCCCTGAGGGGTCCCAAACCCCAGTTTGAGAACCCCTGCTCTATCACACTCTCACCCTTTCCTTTCCTATATGGAATATATTCCTATTTTCCTTTTAGCAGAAATGTGTATTGAAACTGCTAGAGACTCATTAAAATGAGATGGTGTTGCCAGCCCTCACAATTTTATCTCAAGTCTCACAACATAGGGTCTTTTTTCCCCTAAAGCCCCAGCTCATGGAGTCATGTGATTATCTCAGCTTAAAAGAAAAGTAAGCTTCTAGCCCTCCTGGCTGCAGAGAAAAGCTTGAAAATGTGACCCCCTAAAAGCACAAAATTCGACATGTACTATTTTTAAAAAATGAAGCCATTCTCCTGATTTTTGGGGCCTGACTCATGATTTTTTTAACTCTTAAGGAATGTCTATATAGTATTTTGGAGTGAGCCTCCCAGCCTGGGGTTGAGAGACATGGGCCAGGGGGACTTGTGCTAGAACTCTAAAAATACCAGTGTTGACAGTGCTTTGAAGTTTCAGTTTGAGCTGGAGTTTAGACTTTGAAGCATGGGGGGGGGGAGGAAGGGGGAAGAGGGGTCATATGTCTGTTGACCCAGGCTGGGAGGCTTGGTCCAAAATACTGTGTAGACATAGGGCTGGTCCACACTAACCCCCCAGTTCGAACTAAGATACGCAACTTCAGCTACCTTAGTATCTTAGTTCGAACTACAAGGTACTTATCGTGGGTCCACACGCAGCAGGCAGGCTCCCCCGTCGACTCCACGTACTCCTCTCGCGGAGCAGGAGTACCGGTGTTGACGCTGAGCACTTCCGGGATCGATTTATCGTGTCTAGACAAGACGCAATAAATTGATCCCAGAAGATCGATTGCTTACCGCCGAACCCAGAGGTAAGTATAGACGTACCCATACATTTAAAGTTCACTGTGGCAAACAGGGCAATCTCCTGGATGAACCTTACTGAATTAAATTAAATACCTTTGGTGTTGATGGTATTAAAATACAGTTGTTTACATGTCATTATGGGATTGTATGTAATTTTCCTAGGAGGCATGACTAATGTAAATCTTGGGAAATGGTAGGAACTTCAAATAACTTTTTGAAACAATATGAACTTTTAAAATTAAGTGGGTTTCTTGGGAAATCCCTAGGGGGCAGGAGTAGTATGCTAATATAATTCCTCCGATTAGTCAGTAACTCGGCTTATGGAAGTTTTGCCTCCAGGAGAGGACCCATTGTCTGGCTGATTACCTTTTCATGGTCTCTTTGAAGACCCCCATTGTGGATAAAGGACTCACTCACCAATCCATGATGGATCTTGTTCTGAGCAAAGGGCGTTAACAAAATTGAAACCACCAGCAAACCCGTGTGGGGATTTGAAGGCCTGCTCACCAGCCAGAGCCCATGTTGGAGTAGGGGTGATCTCTGGGAAGCTTATTAGCACGTGTGTAGGTTCTTTTATTGTTTTTAATATGTTTTGTCTGTATTGCTTTTATCTTGAGACTAAAACGTGCTTGCAACCGTTCAGCCTGGAAATACCCTGATCAGAAGGGAGAGAACCGTGGGTCTCCACCCAAGAGAGGCCACAGCTGGGGAGCTGGCAGCCTAGAGTGGGTGCCCTTGCTGGACCATAGAGGAGGAATGCAGGTGCAGGTGCCCTGAACTTATGTAGGATAATACTAAATTATATATTATAATATATAGTATCCATGTTATATATTGTATTGGTAAAATTATTCTAGAAAGCTATTAAAGCTAATACTACACATGTGCTGTAGCATTAATATAATCCCTTTATAAATATATCATGATTTTAAACAGACTTTTAATGTTGAAAAAATTATTGAAATATTGGCCATGCTAAAACTGATTCTGCCATTTCTCTTGAACCTTCCGTCCTCATGGATCTGGATCCCGCTGAAATTGATGGCAAAAGCCTGCAGTACACTGTGTCATATAGGAATTGCCCGTGGGCCCTAGCAGGGTAGTGGGTCGGTGATATAGAGAGGGGAAATATTGTTCCTGGCAGGGCCCAGGATGGGCTAGTATGCAGCGGGACAGGGGCGTGGCACCTGTCTCAATCTGTCATCTTGTTCTCCACAATCTCAGCTTTCATACGTAAAATAAAATAATCATAATAAGTCAGTCTCTAACTGTTATGGTTGTGAATAAAATCTCAAAAACGTGAACCAAGCAGAACTACAGCAGAGAGAAATCTGCAGAGAGCCTGGAACAATGGCTCGGAGAGGTGTGAACTGCCTCATTCACCTAAGAGAGACTAGCGGGGTGAGGTAATCTTTTATTGGACCAATTTCTGTTGGTGAAAGTGACAGGCTTTCCAACTTAAAGTGCACTGTCCAGCTAGAGAACTGCATTTTATTTGGTAAGGAAATGTTAAAAGCTAGCTGTAAAGGAGGGCTCGGGCCCCGCTGGGTGAACGTAACCCTCAATCCCCCTCTCGGAACACCGCCTGCCAGAGCCTGCAGCAGCCCGGGGACGGAGGAGGTTCACCACAGGTGCAATACTAGCCTTATGGATGCTGCTTCCCAACCTCCCAGTGCTGACAGGCTCCAGCAGCAGGCTCCATTTCCAGGACAGCTGGGGAGGTTGGGCAACATCTCCTGATAGATGCTTCCTGCCAAGCCCTTCCTCTTTCAAAAGGCACCACCCGCTTTTTGCCCTCCACTCCACAGCCCCTTCCAGCTGACCATTAACAGCCATGCCAGGACTGGTGCTTCAGAGGTACCATTTGGGGAGATCGCCAGGGGTAGCTGCAGTTCAGAGCAGGGTCCCCTAGGAGTGCTTAGTACAAGGGGTCACAGCAAGCTGAGGAAAAAGGCCCTCACAGGGGGCAGGCTGTTGGGATGGCATCAAGAGGAGTCGATTTCCCTCGGACGCCTTACGTTTAAAGCCGAGACTGGCAGTTTTCCGCACCCAAAGGCCTCCAGCTCCGTGGGCTGGTGCATTACTCAAGTCTTTGCCTAACAGCCCAGGGAGAAGCTGTGCTTCCATTGAGATCTCATCCCTTTACATCTCATTAATGAAAATCCCTGCTTCTAGCTCTCCTTGAGTGAGCGTAGGCACCCCTTACAGCCTGAAGGGACGCTCAAAGCCAATCCTGACATGGGTAGGTTGGTTCTTTGCCACCCCCAGCTTCACCAGGAGCAGTTGTGCTGCCCGGGGACAGGATACAGTGCAAGCCCAACTCACGACAGCCACAAGACCTGTGTAAAATTGGGCTCATCTGGAGTGACATCCCCACGAAGGCAAAATCAAAACTGCAGCTCAGTGCCGTTGAGGTTACATGGCATCAAGGAGAAGAGCATGGGGAGGAGGAACAGGGGACAAGACCCCGGGCCAGTGTTTGGCAAGCGATGAACAAAGGGCCAGGCCTGAGGTAAAGCAGCCGATTCCTTGAATGCTGTTTGAGGCTGGCAGGCTCAGGCCATGTCTACACTATATAGGCAAAGTACTTCTAGTGTGGATGCAGCTTAAAACCAGCAAAACTGCGCTTCTGCTGATATGGCTTATTCCAGCCGCCCTGAGCAAGATAAGCTAAAGTTCTGTTTTGGTGGGATAGCTGTATCTACACTAGCGGCTGTGGTTGGCACAGCTCAGTCGGTCAGCGATCATTGCTCTTCGCACCCCAGACTGACAAAACTCTGCGGGCAGGAGAAGTCTGTAGTGTAGACACAGCATCAGCATTCTTGGGTGGAAAGGGTACAATGTACTGCACCTTGCCCCCAGCTCTTGCTAAAATGCTGAACTGGCTCCCAGCTCATCAATGCTTCCTCCTAACAGAAAGGAGGGCCCTGGTATGGTGCAGCCCCACAGGCAGCAATATGGATCTAGTGACGCATCGGCATCAGAGCACTGACCCACCCCATGCCCAGCATTTCCTGCTCTCCCTGGTTACTTGCAAATATTTTATGCACACTCCATGGTGGATGCAGCCTGTAATTAGGACACAGGAAAAGAACATCCTTCTCTCTAGAAAGATACAGAAAACTTGGCTCACCGTGTAGGGGAAAGAAGTACAAACACACCAGCAAGTAGTTTATGTGCATTTCTATTGGATATGAAGATACATACAACAGATCCCAGACACAGGTTATCTGTACCATCGCAAAAAGAGTGTGGATTTCTAAACAGCAGGAGCTGAGGAAAGTCCGGATACAGGCTGCAGCCCTTCACCTTAACTAACCTTCCAAAAACGAGGCGTGGTCCCCTCAGGTCATAAATACATTCTCTTGCTCAGTAAGTCCCAGTTTGCATTGAGAGGCAGAGAGAGACTTCCCTGAGCTGACAGTAGTGATACTTCAAGCAAGGGGGCCAGAAGACAAAACCAAAGCCAAGCTCCATGGAGTACATTTCACTGACTTAAGGAGAGACCCAGGCTAATCAGCAGGCTAAGACCTCCTGCTCTGTGAAGACCAGAAAGATTCCAGCTTGTTAGGTCCTGTCTCCACTACAGACTTACTGCATTAACCGGAAAAGTCATAGTGTCAATACTGTTTGAACTCAAGTGGAGACAGGACGAGTGTACAGTAGCACCTTCTGCTGGCTGATCCCCAAAACAGCACTGTGGATGGTTTACAAGGCCCTGTGTAGCTGCCTAGAGAGAGCCTGTTAAGCAGTGTTTCCAGAAGAGAAACAGTGGGAAGAAAAATTAAAGTTCCCCACCAAACGGGTCCAGTCCAAGAAAGATAACAGAGCAGAGAGTGACTGAAATTTACTTGAGCAGATCATGTTTGGTTTTAAGCAAAGGAGGATGGTACTGAAAATAAAGTATATCGTGAACTAAAGTTTTAGTGAGGCCTGCTTCAAAACTACCAGAGGACTGCCCCCCAAAATGGGGAGATTGACATGAGTGGAGGAGTTTAGAGAAATGGTTATCTGAGGGCCAAACCCAGAAGTCCTTGCTCAGGCAAGACTCCCAAACTGAAGTCAGTGGGATTTTGCCCCCATAAGGACCTGTTAAAGCAGCAGATTCCCCATCTTATGGGCCTGACTGGATGGACAAATTGTGTGCTTCTCTCACACTCTGCTGAAGGGAGAGATTGCATGCATCCATTTCTCTCAGCAATTTTTCCCTGCAGAGCAGCTGTCAGTCTGACAGCCAGGAAGACGGTCAGATGGGTATGTTACTGGGGAAGGGTACTTGTGAATGAGGTGCTGTTACGACAAAGTCAAAAGGAGCCTGCCAGAGCACTGGAGCAGCAGCACGTCCCAGCCAGTAGAATATCCATGTGGACATAGCTCCCTTCTCAGGGGCTCAGCCCAGAGCACATTGCTCATGGGCCCAACTATTCAGCCAAGGAGAAAGCTGAGGTTTTGTCTTTATGGAACCACTGCTTTGTAAACACCTACCGTGGGGCAGCACAGAGGCCCTTCCACAGGGAAAGGAATCTAGACAATAACCTGGAGGACCTCCTCACCCCCTCACGGTATTCATGTGCAAAACAAGTAGGAAGTAGACCTTTGGATTAACTCTTTAATACACTTGTGCATGTGTGCGTATAGCATAGAGGCAACTGTGAATTATAAGGCTATTGAGACATCAGCAGGTTCTGGAAATATCAAAGGCCCAGAGGGACGGCCACTAGGGGGCTTTCTGATGTGTCCAAGACCCCCACTGTTTCTCCATTTCTTTTTGCTCCCATACAATACATGGACTGTATGACAAAGAAAAACAGCCTCTTCCCTCCTCCTTCTAAGGGAAAGAGAAAGTGCTAACCAGGAAAAAATAAGCCAGCACACCCCAGCAGCCTGCCTACAGCCAGGTCGGATTTAAACCAGGAAGGAGAAAAAGGAGAATCCGAGGCTGAGAAATGCTTCAAGTTCTCCCCATTTCCACTCTCTGGTTTAAAGTCACGTTGAAAGCAGAACGGCTGCAGACCGCGCTCATGACATTTCCAGTTGTTTGGATGCTTTGAGCTGGCGGGAGGGACTGGAGACGGTTCACCCATCTGACCCCCTGGGCTGCACTAGCTTTTAAAAGGGCATCCCAGCCCACCACTAACAAGGTCTTTTAGCAAAAGGGCCAATCAATCAGTTGAAAATCCGTGTATTAGATATCCACGCGCACGCAGGGAAGTGGGTCAATCTAGTTTATATATATTCATATATAAAAGTGTATGTTGCCCTGCACATCGTTTTATATATCATATATATATATATGTATATATTAAAAAAAAAAAAACAACCTTCCAAAAGCCTAAACTGGAAAATCTCAAAGCCCCCAGTGCCGGGACTAAGGAAAGGACATTAGATCAGTCTGTGGCACCATTCACATGTTACCGTCCCTTCCCCTATCTCCACCTGCTGATCCAAGGGCTTAGTAAGCACGAGAGCATTCCTCAGTCCCAGCCTAACCCAAAGCTCCTATGCTCAGTTCTCCGGGGTTCTCCGCAGGTTCTGTGCAGTGCATCGGCTTGGCTGAGCGAAGACAATCCTCCCTGGGGCACTGCTGTGCTACAGCGCCCCCTAGTGCTGGCTCACCAAAGCTGTCTCGAGATGGGTCCTTGAGGGCTTCCAGCGTGTCTGCTTCGGCCTGGGGCGTGTGGGCACACAGGTCCTGCACCTTCTTGTTTAGGTCATTGCGCTCGGTCTGCAGGGCTCGGCACAGCTTCTCCAGGCGCTGGATTTTCACCTGAAGCCCTTCCAGCTCCTTGTCCCGAAGGGTTTTCTGCAAAAAGAGTCAACGGTCCCTAAGCAGCGAAGGTGAGGAATTGAGAGTCTTACAGCTAATACAGCAACCTAGGGTCTGAGGCGGGGGAAGAGAGGCAAAGGGAAACTCCTGGAAGAAACAGGCTAAGTTCACAGGCAAACATATCAGCAGTACTGAAGGACCCAACACTCATATGCTGTCACCATCCTTTTCAACCTACCTGTTCCCCGGGGGTACAGGGAGTGACTGTCCATCTCGGTAGCACCTTCCTTTCAAGCATCATCATTAACCCTTGCTTCCCACCACGAGTTTGGTGAGTCTCGTTATCCCCTTTGCCTTAATTTGCCCCTCTGTACACTGAGGGGAAGGGACTTGCCCAAGATCACACAATGAGTCAGTGACAAAGCCAGGAATCAGACTCTTGGTACTGACTCCCAGTCGCCTGTTCTAATCACTAGATCGCTCTCTGATGCATTCGCCATGGGCTATTTGCCAGTCTCAGTGTACCCAATAAAATGCAGAGCTGAACCAGATGCCTGACTAGGTGCCGCAGCGTGGTACCAAGGACGGAGCTTACCTCCTCGGCCATCTCCAGCAGAGCCTTGTTGCTGCTTTCCCAGCGAGACCGATACACAGTGGTCTCTTTCTCCAGCTTCTTGATCTTTTTTGTCATCTACAGAAATACAGTAATAAAAGGAAAAGAGAAACAGTGATACAGAGCGTCGCGATTGGCCAGTTTCTACAGCACCCTTGAGGGGGCATGGACATTCCCAGAGCAAGGGGTCAGATGCCAGCCGGCCCAAGAAAGTGCAGCAGCCCTTCCGCCTTGCCTCATCTCACCCACTGGAGTCAGTTTCACTGAGAGGGAATATTGACCAGGCCTCCCCAAGCCACCCATCGACCAGGGCACAACAAACCCAAATAAGAGATGGGACTAAGCCACTCCCACGCCCAGCTCCAAACTCCCCAGACCTTTGAGATGGCTCAGGTGCAGGCTCTGCCTATCACCGCTAACCCTAGACCAACCTCTCCCACCCCATCCCAGATCAACTCCATCCATCCTGTTCCACAGGAAAGCTCCTTCTGCTAATGATTGCTGTATCTAGCTGGTTTACTTCCCAGGAGTACGTGGCTCCTCGAGGATTTCTGAGGATGGTGAAAGCTGGCCTCCACGTGATCAAGAAGTTGCCGCTTTACCAGCTTGGAAACCTAGTGGGGATGGTGGCAGACAGTGGCTCTAACACATCAGAGAGGCCAATGCCAGCTCTCTGGCCAATAGGGGTGACAGCCACAGTACCTTTTCCATCTCCTGTTTGAATGTAGTGAACACCTCACTGCTTTTGGAAAGCGTGTTCTGAAACTCCTCAAACTTCTCTGTGTAGAGGGCCAGCTAGGGAGAGAGGGAATTACAGTTCAGCGCCAAGTACCTTGACACTGCACAGCGGGCATCTTGTTTCAGCTTCCCTTCCCCATTCCTCCTCAGTCCAGTGTCCAGCATGGGAGAGGCTGGATTTCTGTGAAGAACTGAGCTGATTCTTAGGATTCAAGTCCTTGTGGTTCAGTAGAGCTCAGGGCTCTATGGTGTAACTCGCAGCACCAAGCTGCTATGCTCAGAGTCCTGGACTAGACAGAGGGGAACAATCCTCCCATCTTGCTTAGGCCCAATCCTGCAAGGTGCTGCATGCCCTCAACTTCCACTGACTTCAGCACCTCGCAGGATTAGGCCTTCTGTCCCGTGTGAAAGGACAACCTACCCCAGCACTGAGAAAGATGCTGGTAAAACTGGGACCTCTTCCTTCCTCCAAGGAAGCAGAGAGGTTAAAGGGCATAGGGAGGTCCTGCCCTGCATTGTACCTCCTGTGCTGATGGAGACCTTCCAAGCTTTGAAATCCAGGCGCCAACACAGCAGTGCAGACTGCCCCCTCCCCCAAGTGAACCAGGTTTCCTTCCACCTCTTTGCAGGATGAAGAGAGCCCTAAGAGCCGGACAGCCTGGGACGTGCTACCTTACCTGCTGCTTGAGATGGGTTTCCTGCTGCTTCATCAGCTCACACATTCTCTGAGACTCCACGGCCTCTTTCAGCAGCTAGAGGAGAACGAGGGAGATGGGAATGCAGTTAGCTAACTGGACTCCAGGGAAGAGCTTAGGTCCATCCTAGCTCAGGAAGGGCCAGCTGGGTCAGAATCAGACACACCTGCAAGGCAGGGGCTTGGCACTGATCCAGTAGCAAAGTACAGCCAGTGCTGAAGAACAGACCAGGGCTTCTATTGCTGGGGACGGCCACGGCAGAGGATACTGGACTGGGACAGCCTCATCTGTCTGGGCAATTCCTTACCTCCCAACGGGCCAGCGGCTCTTAGGAAAGCGTTAGCAGGGAGGCGAGAGCGAAAAGGTTCAACAGGATTTGCTAAGATCGTTGCCAAAGCTGGAGACTTACAAAGTCCTTCTCCCGCTGGTGTCTCTCCTCTGCCTCCTTCAGCATCTCCTGGGCCTGCTGGAGCTTGGCATCCACCAACTGCTGCTGCAAGTCCTTGTGTTTGAACACCTTCTCGATATGCTGCCAAGGGAAACACAGGGACTGTTCCGAACAGGTCACCTACGCTCTGCTCCCCACACGGTGCGTTAGTGATCCTGCAGGACACTTCCACAGGCCGCCCAGGGGCCCTGTGCGTTCTATGTGGGGCACGCCCACTAGTTCATAGTATCTGGGTTAGCGAAGGAGGGACCTCTAACTCACGTGACTGCACGGGGGAGGCGGCAGTCTGGTGCTTAGAGCACCAGGCTCCTCGGTTCTAATCCTCTCTCTGCCACTGGCTCACTGCCTGGGGCAAGTCACTTCACCGCTCTATGGCTCGGTTTCCCATTTGTAATATGGTGATAAGGAGTATCAGGCAGGTCTGGGGTGACTAGCTCTGTGCAGCCAACAGCACTGCAGTGCTATCATGACCTAAATGAATATCATCTCAGTCTCCAGGAATCCACATCGTGTGTGTGAGTGAGTGAGAGAGAGAGAGAAGTGGAGGAAACATCCCCCTCCCAGCTGCCCCAGGATTCCATCTGCTCTGCGGACGCCCCCCCCGCCCCCCATCCCCGCTAGGCCCCAGTTTTCCTCCTCCGATGGGTGCCCCACCTCCTCCCGCAGCTCATACTGCTCAATGAGTTTTTTCAGCCTCTCTGCCAGCTCCATGTTCTCCTGGCGCAGCTTGGAGTTCCGCTCGTTGTGCTGCTCCATCTGCAGCTGGATGTCATTCAGCGTCACCTGGAAATGGGACGTCACTTCCTTCCGCTTCTCCTCCTCCTCCCGTGCGCGCTGGACGCCTTCCTCCTATGGGAGGAGAGGAGAAGGAACGGAGGGACCCAGGTCAATCCCTCGTGTAATGCACAGGGAACATCTGGCCCAGCTGACCCACAGAGCAACTTACCCAGATCATCCTGCCCGTCAGGGCACAGGTTCTATCGTTTAGGCCAAAGAGGAAAGAGGTTTGCGTGGCCCCTGCCCTGCATCCTCTCGTCCCCAGCCCACCTTGGTGCCCTTTTCCCCCTGTCTCCAACTATCCATCCACCTGAGACAAAAGGCAGACAATGGACAAGTCAGATCTGCCCATTTCAGCTGTCCTGCGCTGGGTAGGTTTAGCGATGGGAAAGAGATGGGCAGTATCGTGGAATGAAATCGAACACAGGGCTATGCAGAAAGTGGGCTGGCCTCAGACAGTCTCACATAGACCAGACTGACTCCCATGTGGGGTAAGGCTGAACGCCAGATACTGCTTTCTACCAAGGGGTTCCCAGCTATGAAAACTCACGAGTGCGACTGGTACTCCAGGCTCCCAGCTTCCCACCTTATCAAAGAGCCTCTGTGCTGGATGCCAGGGCACTGCCAAGGCACACCTCCTTCATCTGGGATTCTCTAACCCATCGCAACGCACCAGTTGCTCTAAACTGTCTGTCCGTCTCACTAGACATGCCAAATCCCCCGTCTCTCACTGTCTGTGCAAGCAGGGCCGGCTCTAGGATTTTTGCCGCCCCAAGCAAAAACAATTTTGGCCGCCCCCCCCCCCACCCCTGTTTTTTTCTTACCCTACCCCCGGCCCTGCCTCAACTCCGCCCCTTCCCCAAATCCCCAGCCTGCCTCCTCCCCCCAGGCTCTCAAGCCTAGGAGGGAGGGAGGGAGGGAGAGGGAGAAGCAGCATGTGCACCGTGGCCACTCGGGGTCTCCCCCTCCCTCCCAGGCTCCCAAACCTGGGAGGGAGGGGGAGCAGCGGCGCGAGAATCAGCTGTTTCGCGCGCCGTGGCCGGTCGGGATCTCCCCCTCCCTCCCGGGTTTGAGAGCCTGGGAGGGAGGGTGAGCAGCGGCGCGCGAGCGGCAGCAGTGGAGGTGAGTTAGGGCGGCCGGGGCACATTTTTAGGGGCGGCATGGCCCGCGCCAGAATGCCGCCCCTAAAAATGTGCCGCCCCAAGCACCAGCTTGTTTTGCTGGTGCCTAGAGCCGGCCCTGTGTGCAAGCTAAGAAGCAGTGCAAGGTCAGCACACTAACAAATGGCAGGCAGTAGGCAATGGCTGGTACAGCCAAGCCCTTACTCTGGTAAATGAGTACAGTTGCCCTAACAGGTTGGCAACCACTGATCTGGGGAAGAGAGAGAAAACAGAGTCCTGTTCCCTTGGTGCCTCTCTCTCAGGTTCAGAGCTCCCGAGGTGGGAAGCGAGGAGGCTCTTGCCTTGAGGGTGCGGTTGTGTCTCTGGAGCTCACGGCACAAGCTCTCCAGCTTGCTGCGGGCCAGGATGGCCTTGCTATGTTCACTCCTCAGATGGTCCTTCTCCTGCACCAGCTGAGTCTGCTTCTTCTGCAGGATCTTCATCTGCTTCTGGGAGTTCCTGTGCTCTTCCAGCTGGAGGGAGGGAGAAGCAGAGAGGGAAAGATGCAGCAGACTCCAGCTACACCCCAGGGAGGGGGTTCTGGGTTCAGGGGGAGAACGTTCTAGCCCCCAAGAGAACAACAAGAGCATCACAGTGCAAACAGTCACTGCAGTAATGAGGCCTGGAGAAAGCCATGGCTTATACAGCCCCCCATTCCAGCAAGAGCTCTCGCTGGGCACAGCACCTTTCCTGCAGCCAGGGGCTGGCTCTAGCATTAAATACTGTCCTTGGCTTAGATGCAGGTGGGGTGTGGAGTGCAGTGTTATCTCAATGGCGTGGGCCTCGGCCTCTATCCCTGGACTCATCACTCTACAGGAACCTCTTTGGGCACCATTCGCTACTCTGGATTCCAATGGAACTTATTTCTGTGAGGACGGCTCTGAGTCAGGCCGTTCCCTGTACAGCTAATCCATAGCCACGTGCTTCTTTCCAGTATTAAAATAGCTCTTATATTGTGGAGAGGGAGTGATGTCTAGTGGTTGGTGCAGGGGAAATTGGGAGTCTGGACTCCTGGATCCCATCTGTGGCTGTGTCAGTGATATTGGGGCAGTGATTTCCCCTCTTTGTGCCTCAGTTTTCACACCTGTAAAATGGTGATGAGGCTACCCACCTTGTAAGGGACTGTGAGGCTTCTTGCATGGAAGGTGCTGTAGACATGCTAAGTATTAATCAACCCTCACAAACTCCATGAGAGATGGGTCGGTATCATTATCCCCTGCTCTAGCTGCACAGAAGGGACCATTGTGATAATCTAGTCTGATCTCCTGTATGGCACAGGCCATAAAACTTCCCCCAAATAATTTCTAGAGCAGATTTTTTAGAAGAATATCCAATCTGGATTTAAAAAATCTCTGGACACCTGGGTTCAAAAATGCAGCTAGGTTTAATAACCCAGGTTTAATAACTGCAGCGTATGCATGGGCTGTCCCCCTCAACCTAGGGCCATGTCTGTCTCCTGTGGCGCCAAACAATCTTGTTCCCTCGGCAGCGAGAGACGTCTCCCGCCCTAGAGCCTGAAGCGTAGTGCTAGGAACTGACCAGCTCAGCGTATTTCTTGCACAGTGCTGCCAGCTTCTCCTCTGGGGTGCTCAGCGTGTTCAGCGTCTGCATCAGCAAAGTGATCTCCTTGCCTGGAATGCAAGACATAAAGCAGAAACAGCTCTTTCACACGGAGCTCTGGGTCACAAGACAAAGGGGAAGCACCCAAGTGGAAACCAGAAGCTGCTACATTCCCTGCTCCAAATACACACAAAACCACAGCTAGGATCCCGGATGCACTTCCTAGATTCTCCACATGAATTTGAGCCACCAGTGTAATTTAGTTTGGGGTGGTTTCCTTGGGAGGATGGACTCCAGAGACCTAGGTTCAATTCCCTGCTCTGCCACTGACTTCTTGTGAGACCTCGGGAAAGTTACTTAGGTCCAGGTCCTCAAAGGTATTTAGACACCTCATTGATTTCAGTGAGAGGTAGGTGCCTGAATAGACATCTTCCCAGGCCTAATTTTTAAGCCTGACCCAGACCCAAGCCCACCTGACGTAAGCTCAAGAAGGTCAGGTTGTTTCCTGACCTGACCCCAACAGTTCCCCACTCCCGAACCTGCATCAGCACAACTGCCATCTCCTGCCGGGGGGTTGGATCTGCTCCTCAGGCCCATGGGGCCAGTGTGGGGGCAGCTGCAAGTGCCTGCGTGCACTGTGACTCCTCAGCACAACCAGTCTGCAGCACACACGGTGCAGCAAGGTGGTGGTGCTCAGTTTGAGCAGGACATGCAGCCACCCGAGTGCTGACCCCCGGGCAGGAGGAGCGCCGACCAGAGCCGGTCTGGTTGTTTTCCTACCTGACCCGGACTCAACACCTGTAGTCAAATCCCATGGGGTTCGGGTCAGGCTGCAGGGCTCTATAGCTAAATACCTTTGAAGATCTGAGCCTCAGTCTTAGTTCCCCATCTGCACACGGGCGCCATGAGAATAAGTACATTAAATCAATGAGCAACAGAGGGTCCTGTGGCACCTTTGAGACTAACAGAAGTACTGGGAGCATAAGCTTTCGTGGGTAAGAACCTCACTTCTTCAGATGCAACATTAAATTAAATCAATGAGATGCTCAGATATTACAGTAGTGGGGGGTCATATCAATACTAAGATAGATGGCTGGATAAGCAACTTGACCTAGGCCACACAGACAGCATGTGGCTCAGCAGGAAATAGAACTTGGGAGTCTTGGACTCACACGTCCAGGTTTAACTGCTAAACCATCCCAACCTCCGGTAAATGCAGCGGAGGAAAGACATTTAGTGCATAGTTGTGTGTGCAATTTCATGCCTAATTTTTAAAGCAATTACAATAAACGTAGATGCAAATTAGACGGGCAATTGCACACTCGTTTTGCACGCTTACCCTATTTGGAAATCCCCTGTTGCCAGCTTATGCAGATCAAACAGGGCGATTTACTTTCTCATCCAAATGCAGGAATGACTGATGGTCTCTGTAGGATCTCACCTGCATCCTTCTCTTTTACTGAGAGCGTGGCGGGGGGGGGGGGGGGGGGGGGGAAGAAGAGACAGTTCTCCGAAGCCGTGCACTCAGCCTGGCACGAAGCGCGAAGCTGTACGTGCCCTGCCCAAAACTGTGTGCACCCAGAATTCAGACACTCCGTCAGTGCTCAGGGTTGCTCTGTGCCTGAGCAGTGCAGGGCATATTTCTTCACATCCCTATGGCACACGGAGCCATGTCATTTTTCAGCATCGCTATGCAGTGCATGGTTAGGATGCTTATTTCACTGGCTTTAGCATAGGGCAGTTAAATCACTATGAAAATGGAAGGCCCCAGGAGGAAAGTTCCCCACCCCAGGCTGGCCACAGACCAAGGCTGGGAACCCCTACCGAGACCCTTGGCTTTCTTCTTCTCCTGGGCCCGTTTCTGATCACGCTCCCCACACTCGTCATTGGCTCGGAACTCCTCGGTCCCCTTGGAGCCCTCCTTCTCTCCATTCATCTCAGGGCAGCCTGGCTCCTGCTCGCCGTTCCTGGGGGATTCGCTCCGGCACTTGTCTGCTTCGTCTGGCTCCGCGGGCTCACTCTGCCCACCATCATCTCCTGGACCTTCCTGGCTGGCATCCACACAGTATGTGTTCAAGATGTCCTCCAGCTGCCTGCTCAGCTCTTCAGAGACATCACACATGGCAGGCTGGGAGGATTTTGTCTCCTCCTCCACACGAGAAGCTGTGGGAGACAGGAGAGGCGAGGACAAAAGCATGACACTTTCTCTAACAATTTCTATTCTGCTAGCTCCTCTCGGCGGTAGCCCTGTGTAATAACCAGAGAGCAGCGGAAAGGCTTCCTACCAGGGCCAGCAAACTTTCAACAACATGCACTCTCCTGGGGTACTGCGTCTCTAACTAGCTGCTCTGACAATGGAGCTGCACTTCTGGCTGAGTTCCCTTCCAATCTAGGGAGCATGACCAGGCTCCCAACATATGTCATTGGCAAAACTCCCACTACATTAATTGGGAGCAGGCTCAACGTGCATTGTCCTTCATAAGAACAGCCTGCTAAGATCCGCTCCTGGAGTGAAGTATATGGTTTAGAACCTATCTTAGCTCAGAGTCAGACTTTCTCCTTATGCGCCACCCTGACAGCAAAGGTCTGTAAGTCATCTCAGCCATTGGACATTCACCAGACCCCAAATTTACTGGTCATCAGTGTGGATGGCAGGGTTCATTTCAACCAACTACTTATTTAATTAGAGGGCTTCCCAAGCTGGAGGGTTATTTTTGTTATATCTATAGCACCAATAGCAGAGCAAACGCATAGGCTCGGGGGTGGTGGTGGTGAGGGGGCGGCTAATAATAATGCCCAGTAAAGCAGGTCTGTTTGATTTTTTGACTCTAAAGTCCTAAAGGTCAGAGCAATGGATGAACAGTAAATAATTCAATACAGCCAGCTCAGAACTAGTGGTGGATGCATCTTCACCCCTTTGTATCCACCATCCCATACACACGGTTACTACTTTAGGACTGCACATATACAGACATTACACACACCTGATATGAAACCCAGGACTGTGCTTCTAAAGCCACAGGCCTCCCCCATGTGAGTGAATGGAAATTTGTTACAACAGCCACCCCAGAGAGAAAGCCACAGCCAGACTTGGCCACTCAGTTCAACACAGAAACACACCCTCATTCTTATGCTGCTCCTCACTGGTCAGGCTCTCAGCATTGCCAGCAGCAGAAGGCTCAGAGTTGCATGTCCTGGACTGGCTTGGGGAGTCCCCAGCTTCAGGGGGTGCTGCTGCCTCGGCTAAGTCTCCTTCCTCTAGCACCAGATTGCTGTTCATTTTGGGAGGACTAGCAGACAGCAGAGCGGCTTTGTTCTCCCCACCTTGGTTCTTCATCAAGGCTTTTCTCCCCACTCCGTCTCAATAGACCCTGGTGAAAGAGAAATGTCACCCGAGTTTAGTTTTAAGAAATGAGGATTCATGGGATTTTAGCAGAAATCACCACCCTGCAACAGACTGACTGCTAGGTGAAATCAACAGGGATCGAAACATTCAGAACTGGGAGAGCAAGGTTCTTCCCTGACCCTCCCCATCCACTGCTAGCTGTAAGACTCATACACTGCCTCTTACTCAACAGCAGCTTTGTTAACCCCATTCTGCTATTGGAAAGCGCACACATCCTTCCTCCCATATCTCCAAGCTATCCCCCCCGCCATAAAGGGTTCACGTCAGGGTAACTGTTCCTCCAGCTGAGTAAACTGTTCCTCCAAACCCCTGGAGTAAATGGTTCTCTCACTTCTGTATTCTGCAGACCGCAGCCTTCTGATAGACCCAGGTCCCCACCCCTCACTTCATGCTTTGCTCTCAGAACATTTCATTCCACAAGCCACCAGGAAATGGGTTCCATGGATCACAGCATTAGCCTAGAGGGGCCCATGCAGGCTGACATGAGAACCTCTCTCTCTAGTATTGAATGCATTGCCTTTACTAAGCACAGAGGCCAAAATCTTGAATCAGGATCCTCAAGACAGAAGAGGGGCCAGCGTCCATTAAAACAACAGGCGCATTTGGCTGGAGGGAAAGCATGCAATTTCCAAGAAGAGCTGGTGGTCAAGGAGATTTATCAACAGCTCCATGAAACACAACTGACAGACGCAGGCCAAATTCCACCTTCTTTCTATGTTCATGCCCCTCCAGGGATACACTCTCTCTCTCACCCTCAATCTCTAATTCACCACTCAGATGACAAGAAAAGCAATTGCTGCAGCAACCCTGCAGTCTCCCGTTTCAGAGACACTTATGATTCTGAAACACAGGCAGCTTATCTGTCCCAGAACAATCTGGATCCTACGTATGACAAGAGAAAAACGGTGTCCCAAATTTGGGCATAGCTACACACGGTTAATCTATGCCTCTTCTCAGAGGGCAACACAGGGCACAACCAGCCACGTGAAGCCAGGGGAGGAAGTTAAAAAGTAACGGGGGCCAGGCAAGCACGGCACCTGTTCATGCACAGGCACCAAGATAGACCCATCTCTCACCTGCAGGCCTAGCAGCACTGATTTCCCACAGTGCATACGGCCCCTTTGTCACAAACGCTCCCTCTCCCTGTGGCATCCCACGCTCTGCACACACCACTACGCTACCCCATGGGGCCTGTGGTGCCACACCCAACTCTACAGAGCCCACAGGCTCCACTGCAAGTGCCCTGTGCCAGCCCCCACTGCGCTATGCACTATGCCCCCCCCCCCCCAGCTGCCCTAGATACCCCGTGATTCCCCGCACTGCCCTCGCCTGGCCCGCAACACCCACAGCACCCAGCCCTGCCCCAATTCCACACTGCCCCATTCACACACACACGTGCCCCCCCCCGCACCCTGGTCCTCACAGACCCCTCCCCCCGACCCTCACAGACCCCCCCCCCCTCCCGCGCGGGCTCCCTCTGCCCCGAAGGTTGCAGGCAGGGATGTCACCCCTACCCTGCAATGACATCACCGACGTACCACGTGACGTCACCGCCGAGTAGCTTGACGTGGCTCCCTACCCTCAGCCAATCAGTAGCGGCCGCCGGCCGCACTCCGGCAGATCGGAGAGCCCCCTACATACGGGTCCCCACTGCCCCCAGCTCCTCCTCGGCGCTCGGCGGCCCTTCTTCCCCGCGGCGGAGCTCTGGGACGGGGCAAGCGGTTGCAACCTCCAGCCCGGGCCTCTGAGCGGGTACAGAGAGCGCATGCGTCGTCACCCGCCGGGCCCGCCAGCCAATCCGCGAGCGGGCGGCGCGAGGCCTGCCGGGAAATACAGCTAAGCGGCGGCATTCGAGGCGGGCAGCCGGTGCGACTACATCTCCCGGCATGCCTCGCGCCAGGGGGCGATAATACATCTCCCGGCATGCAACGCGACAGGAAGGGCGGGGGGGGAGAGAGAGAGAGCAAGCAAGCAGTGCAGGCAGGAGGAGCCCCCTCCTCGTGCCCTCAGCGGCGGGGGAGAAAACTAGGAGGAGAAGGGGCAGGGAGGCACTAGCCCTGGGGTGGGGGAGCTGTGAGGAGAGGGGGTAGGGCGACACAAGCCCGGGGGTGGGGTGGGGGAGCTGTGAGGAGAGGGGGTAGGGAGGCACTAGCCCTGGGGTGGGGTGGGGGAGCTGTGAGGAGAAGGGGTAGGGAGACACAAGCCCAGGGGTGGGGAAAGGGAGGCACAAGCCATGGGGCAGGGTGGGGGAGCTGTGAGGAGAGGGGGTAGGGAGACACAAGCCCAGGGGTGGGGAAAGGGAGGCACAAGCCATGGGGCAGGGTGGGGGAAGCTGTGAGGAGAGGGGGTAGGGAGACACAAGCCCAGGGGTGGGGAAAGGGAGGCACAAGCCATGGGGCAGGGTGGGGGAGCTGTGAGGAGAGGGGGTAGGGAGACACAAGCCCAGGGGTGGGGAAAGGGAGGCACAAGCCATGGGGCAGGGTGGGGGAGCTGTGAGGAGAGGGGGTAGGGCGACACAAGCCCTGGGGTGGGGTGGGGGAAGCTGTGAGGAGAGGGGGTAGGGAGACAAGCCCAGGGGTAGGGAAAGGGAGGCACAAGCCATGGGGCAGGGTGGGGGAGCTGTGAGGGGAGGCCTCATGCACAAGCCTCGCTGCTGTAATGTCTCTTTGACATAACTTCAGCAGCAGGTTTAGTTCTCTCCCCCGTGCTTTAGGGAGTGGTAAAGGCAGCGTTTTTGTTGATTGTGTTTGACAAGCATTACAGGCTAGTACCGAGGTGGGTGGAGGACAGGGGTGCTAGGCCTCTGGTTTTCAAGTGGAACACCTGGTCAAAAAGGGACCCGGGCAGCTCCCAGGAGCATTGCTGACCAGGCTGTTAAAAGTCAGGAGGGCTAAGGCAGGCTTCTTGCAGTGCGCTCTCCCTGCCCCAAGCACTGGTTCTGCAGCTCCCATTGGCCAGGAGCCTGGCCAATGGGAGCTGCAGGGGCAGCGCCTGCAGTGTGCAATACTGCCTGGCTGCGTCTCTGCCTTGGGGCCAGACATGCTGGCCGCTTTCTGGAGCAGCAGGGACCTAGGGCAGGCAGCCTGCCTTAGTCCTGCTGCACTACTAACTGGGAGGCACCAGAAGTAAGTGCTGCCTGGCTGGAGCCTGAACCTCCTCCCACACCCAAGCTTGTACCAGGTCAGAACCCCCTGCTGCACCCAAACTCCCTTCCAAAGCCTCCAGCCCAGAACCTGCACTCCCTCCCACATCCCAACCCTCTGCATGAGTGTAGGGATGGGGCTTTAGGGAAGGGATGGGATAGGTGCTGTGGCAAAGGTGTTTGGTTTTGTGCAATTTAAAAGGTGGCAATCCTAAAGGACAGGCAGAGGCTACTTTGCCACCTTAATGTTAAGAGTTTACCTACACCCCAGCACAGCTCCAAATGCCCTAAGCTATACGGCAGGTAGAGGGGCAGCCTTGGTCTGGAGCAAATGTGTGCTGCTGATAAAAATCAAGAAAAATGACCTAATGGAAACAGACATAGGCCAGGCCATGTAGCCCTAGCTCCTACACAAAGGAAGTTTGAGTTATATGAATGGCTGTTAAGCTGTTTGTAGGGAAGGGTGCAGCTGTTCCCCAAACATGAAACTGATGTTCGCTAAGGTGGAAATTGCATTCCTTACCCTTTACATGTTGGTTCTGCAACTATGGCAGGCTGAGGTGTACACTTGATGCCCAGGAACCTCAGTTATGAACCCCTCAGGCATGGAGGTTGTTTGTAACTGAACAAAACATGATTTTCCAAAAGTTTACAACTGAACATTGACTTAATACAGCTTTGAAACTTTACTATGCCGAAGAAATGAAACAAGCACAAAGTTTCCTTACCTTGTCAACTTTTTAAAATCTTACCTTTTAGATTTTGTAGTTCACATTCAACACAGTACTTGTGCTGTACTTGCTTTTTTTTGCCGTTGCCTGATTGTGTACTTCTGATTCCCAATGGTGTGTTGTGACTGGTCAGTTCATAACTGAGGTTCTACTGTACTAAGGTTGGAAGAAAATTGCAACTCCAGCACTTAATTACTGCTGGACCAGGTAACCTGTGTGAAAATTTCTCCAATATGATCTACAATATATGCCTGGTACTGTTTAATTAAACCTTGCCCCTGTGAATGAATTAGTTGGGTAACTTAAAGTGTAAGCATGTTGAGGCAGCGACCTTTCTCCATTTCCACAGTACTGCCTACATGCTATCTGCAACAGTATGGGATATAGGATGGTTAAAGTAGTGTTTACTACCTTTAGTTTGGTCTTAGTCTTACTACAAATGGTCTCCTACAGCTAGGAATGCTCAGACCTTCAGGTGCACCTCACTCCCAGCTGAGTGGAAAGGACAGAATGCAGAGTTTGAAGACTGCTTTGATTAGTACTTTTTCCTCCTCCTGCTCTGGGGTTAGAGTGAAATAGGCAGGACAGGCTGATCCCAATATAGTAATAGGCAAGGACTGAGCTGGCACAGTTCAAATTTATTGGTAGACAGAGGGAAATGTGCTTGCCCTGCAAAGTGGTCCTTTGCCCATGTCAGCTTTTTACACATGGAACATTTATGCAGATCCAAGCTTTTGGAGAGTTTTCCTGGCAGTTAGTGACTCATTGATTGGCAATGATTTTACCAGTAGATTGGCATGTAAGCTTTTTGGTAGTGGGATGTTCTGTTCATACGTGGACATTGTGTTGGCACATCTTAGCCCAGCTGCCAGGAGCCCCACATTGACAAACTCAAAATAATCCAGACAGATTGAGCACCTAGAGCAGCTTTGGAACAGACTCTTTATTTTGCATTGTATCTATGACAGTGTTGGAAACTTCGATACATTTTCAACTCTGAATGTGTAGAGATCTCTTTAATCTGTACACATCATACTAATCCACACTAGAGTCAGGTGTGTATCCTCACAAGGCCTATCAACCAACCATGGTACAGCTATAATGTACCTCTAAAGGGCCACACATTGGAAAAATAGCCAGAGTTGTTTGACTTTTATAAAAGAAATGTGGAGGGGAGGGGGGGGGGACAAAACAGGTTGAATCACTCTTGGCTGTTGATGTGGCTACATCCTGAAGTCCCATTCCCAGACTTTTGATTTAGGTAAACTAACCACCACATACTATTCCTCCTTTTTGTGCCATGCCCACTAGTGGTTTCATAACACAACCCACACATGAGCTGATAAAAAAACAAAAACAAAATCAGAACACAGCATCAGCTCCACCCCCGGGGTTTGGCTTCATATGGGTTAGTGCTTTGAGCACTGTTACTGCAGCAGAATAAGCCTTTTAAAAGGCCATTCCTAGGGCCTGTAACAGTTTGCTTCTAAAATTAAAAAAAAAAAAAAAAAAAAGAGAGACATCTTCAGTTTCTGGGTCCCTGGATTGTTCCAAGGAAGGATCCAGAACTGATGAGGAAAGTTTCCAAAATACTATCCACTCTCCAGTAGTCTTTACTCCAGCCCAGTATTGTAGCTAGAGGTCTGACAGCTGTACCCATCTCTTCTCCTCCTGTGCTCCCCAGAATGAATTTTAAAATCCTGATCAGTTGTAACACTGGCTGTATCAAAACAAAAATATTCAGTTGGATTATTTTGGAGTTTGCATAGACCTGTGCTGATAAAAGGCTTATTCACTCTGGAGTTACCTTTCATTTATTAGAGATATGGTAAAGTGGCAAGCAGGAGTTCAGGTTTACTAGAGAAACTAGATCTGCACCTCCAGTGAAGGAAAGGAAAGTAGGATTCTAATGAAGAGCTCCACCTCCTTTATGGCTCTTTTGAAGTCACTGCACCAGTTCTGTTGTGCAGACAGCTGCTGTGTGTTCTGACTGCTGCTACCGCCTATCTATATAAGACACCAAGCACAGGTCAAGTCTTAAATGGAAGGAGGATATATACATCCCATGATCATCAAATGCAGAGAGCTTATTTGCCTTAGGTTAACTGAAGTAGCCCAAGCTCCACACAGTAAAAGGATGAAATCTTAGCCCCAAACTGAAGCAATAAGGTATTAAAGGTGACATTAACACAGGGCCCAAGGAGGAAAAGCTAGAAGTTTAGACTGACTAGCTAAAGTCTAATGCTCTAACCGATGAAGATACTAGAAGCCTGGGATGCTTTGCCCTAAAATGAGTAATTCCAAAGAGATCACACTGATACGAATCAGCAGCCTCCAGCCCCATCACCACCTTAATCTGGAGATGTCTGTCACACCAGTATGATGCAATTCAGTTTTCAGAATGAGACTGCCGTCAGGAATGCAAGCTCAGTACTAGTGCTGCTTTACAACATAGCATACAGGCCCCAATGCTTATGGATTAGGAAATGTGACAATGGAGATTTTAGTCTCTACACCTGGCTGAGAAGATCCTAAACTCCACTGAGATAAGGGCCTCACATTTTTTTTTTTATGACAGGAGGACAGAATGGTACCTACTGTGGGCAGCCTTAAGACTGTTTTCTGATCAAAGAATTTTAAGAGAAAGTAGTAGTTTGCTTAACGACATCACTGGTAATTTGCAACATATTAGCAAGTATCTGTAACCTGGCTAAATACAGAGCCAAGCTGAAGTCAGTTTGGATTTAGACCATTTTAACACTAGAATTTGGATCAGTTTTTAGTACTATACAAGGCCTCTGCATCCATGGATCTTCCATTTTTTGCTACTGCAGTGTTATAATCCCCTTTGGGACACCTTGGGGTGACACTGTTGAAGTTTTACGGCACCCTTTAAAGAACACCACATGAATGTTGACCTAGCTGAACTGCTGGATTGTGAAAACATACCAAGACAGCCAATGAGAGAAGAGGCTGTGCTGTTTAATGCAGTATCATGTTGAAGAGGCTGGTCTAGAAATAAAAAACAACCTCAAGAGTGCTTCAAGTTATGAAACTTGCAGAGATCTGACAGAATTATGAGGCAAGGGATCCAGTAAACTGCACAGATTAAACTTCTGCTAAATACTTGAAGAGATTTAATTGTACCAGGTATCTGCCCTAGTCACATACTAGAGACCAGAGAAACCCAAACATTAGCAGTTAACTGCATGCTTGCTTGCGACCCTTCCTCAAATTATCCCCAACATGTTGTGTGTTGATATTGCTTTCGCGCTGGGTTGTAGTGCTATTGCTCTAGGGAACCAATAAAAAGGAGGTACTGCCAACAGGCAGAAGTCCCTACACAACGAGAATGGTAGCGCTAGTTTTGATAGCTAGCACCCACTGGGTATGCCACCCTAGGAGGTATGCTAGATGTGCACAATTACTGAGCAATATAGTATGCAGGAAATAAAATAGGTGCTCCCAAAACACTTTGGAGGCTAAGAGATGGTGGTCCCAGAAGAGAAGTGTAAGAAGTAGACACCAGACCGACGGGATTTATGATGCCCAAGTTGCTGACCGCACAAAAGGAGCGGTTAACTGAATGGGTTAACTGAAGGGTTGGCAGAGTCTGTAGTGCAACTCCTATATGCAGTGCAATACTGATAGAAAAAAAGGCCCTACATTGTTTAACAAAACAGTAATATTCAAAATAGAAGTCGACCTATAAGATGAATGCTTACATTTCAACATCTCTTGTAGATCTAAATGGCACTTGTGAGAGCTGAGAAAAATAGAAGTAGCTTAAATGCGGGGGGGGGGGGGCAAGGGGGGAGATGAAGGTGTGTTAAAAACCAAGTGACACCCCCCAGAACAGCATTTGTGGAGGTTCTGGAGAGAGCTTATCTACAGACATTTAGCATAAATTCAACAAGGCTGACATCAGCATGGATGCTCCTGCACTCTGCAAGAGCAGCTTTCCAAAAGCCAAAAACTTGTTCCCGAATACCAGTCGTAAAGTTCAGATTCAGAAGACAGCAGGAAGTGATGCCCTTAAGATTTGTTTGGGGTTTTTTTGTTGGGGGGGGATGGAGGGGGGAGAAGAGAAGAGAAGGGCAGGGTGCAAGGTTTTTTTGGTAAACCAATTATCCACCATTTTCTATGAAAAGCGGTCAAGCTAATTATAAGAAGGAGCAATACCTCGACGGGTGGCTTGGGCCTAAGTATTCGTTTCTGTGGTTGCTAAGGGAAGGTTTGAGTTGTAATTCAGACAATAGTTCACGGCTGTGTGTAGGAATGGCTCTCTATCAAGGAAAGCAAGCTAGCTTCCTCACAGCAGGAAGATAGTAGGACCACGCTAAACAAAAAGCCATCCTTACTACCGCTTCAGCTTTTGCCACAAGTTTGTTAGGTAGTTCTACATCATTTCACTTCAATCTTATTTCAGGAGCCAAAAGTCTCATTTAAAAAAAAAAGTGATCTTGCAAAGCGGATCCAAATGCCTCTTCATGCTGCAATAAATGGAAGAAGCTCCAATGGAGTGAAGAGCTTCATTTCTTTTGCATGGTCCTGAGGTAATGCATAGAACACATAAAACCGTGGTTTTTAAGTGATTGACATCAGAAGACTAAGATTGTGGATGAATCAAGATCTTACCTAGTTTGGTTACTTTTTTGCTATAGAGATGCAGTCCTAAAGCCATGGAGGTATCAGGCTCTATCCTGGAAGGATATGTTCTCTTCACCACAGACCTAATATAGTACTCTGGTTCATATAATATCTTAGATAGCTGACTGGTGGAATAGCAGCTCCAAGAATGTCTCCCTCATGAGTTAAGGGACCATGGGGTCACAGATGGCTTTGGAACATATCTCATAAGGCCTTCCACATAGAACCTGTCTATGGAAGGGATACATTACTGCTTTTCATTGGCCAAAGAGGGAGCCTTTTTGGAAGTGTAAAAGCAAGATGGGGCTCAGTATTGACCAGATATCAGACTAAGCCTGATGGGAGACTGAGAGCTGAGGAGGAGGGAAACAGGAGAGTCCCACACAAGTCTTCTCCAGTTCTGGGTTTCAAAGTTAACTCCCCTTGGCTGTAGATCCAATTTCAAATACAATATGAATATCCAGAGACTAGTTAGTTAGTTAAAAAAAATTAGACACTGAATATGTTTACCCTAAGCTTAAAATAAGGTTTTACTGATTGGAGAACTGTTCAATTCCATAGTGAATTTCACTGTCTCCATGAAACAGATCATATGAATTGTTCCTCTGAAGCCCTTCTTCACTTGATAGCAGTTCCTATTCAACAAACTGGTTATTTTCTACTGATAAACAGCTTGATTCTGCAGATTTAGCCCACCCCACCTGCAGGCTTTCAGACAGCCTGGCTACTACATTCAGCCCCTGAAGGTCTCCCAAACAGCCATGCAGGAGAACAATCCTTTTTACCCATCCACATTCTCTTCCTACTCTCCACAAAGTGGGTGCCTGCTTATACATCGATTCAGGGCAGCATTTTTTAGTTTCAATGATCCCTGCAAAGCAGTTTGCTACAGCATCTAATTCTCTTCCAAATCCACTGCTGGATTATTTGCAGATACAGGAAGAGAAGAGGTGAGGGAAAGGTGTCCGTGCAACAACCGAGCTTTAGGGTATGTCCTAGAACCCAAAGTACCGTACGCATGGCCATGGGAAACTCCTCATTGATGCTAGTGCTGAAAGGCCTACAAGCAGAAGGAAAAATAGCAGCAACCCACACGTCCCCCCACTACCAAAAAAAAAAAAAAAAAAAAAGGAGAAAGATAGAACACCCATGTGTGTAAGTTTCACTTAACCCTCAGTTGCTCACTGATATTTTTAATGGAGAAAAAAATCTCTTGAGGCAACCAAGACTCTTGAATGAGACTGGACCAGTAAGATTGTAGGTAGGCTGACCCCAGGATCATCCCAGAATCTGGGAATATACTCTGCCATCATACTGATGGTATTTGAGACTTGCCTTCTGCTTAAGGCTTGAATTTGAATATAAATCCAGATCTCTTATTTCTTCATCTTCCATCAACTGCATAAGGATCCATTAGAAGAGATTTTAATTTGCATGCTCTCCTTTAACAAGCTACCCCAATACATATTACATTGAACTACACAATGAACCTTTCTTTCATAAAAGCCTCAATACAAAAGCCTTCTCAGCAGCTAACCCAAGCTTTAGAGCAGTGGTTCTCAAACTAGGGCCGCCACTCGTTTAGGGAAAGCCCCTGGCGGGTTGGGCCGGTTTGTTTACCTGCCACATCTGCAGGTTCGGCCAATCGCAGCTCCCACTGACCGCAGTTCACTGTTCCAGGCCAATGGGCGTTGCAGGAAGCGCCATGGGCTGAGGGACATGCTGGCCACCCTTCCTGCAGCCCCAATTGGCCTGGAGCCGCGATCGGACGAACCTGTGGATGCAGCAGGTAAACAAACCGGCCCGGCCTGCCAGGGGCTTTCCCTGAACAAGTGGCAGCCCTAGTTTGAGAACCACTGCTTTAGAGGACGGACAAAAGCATTTCTCCCCACTCTGTTTAAAGAGAACAGGGAGGGGATGCACACTAGCCAGAGGCATGTGAGTGAGCCACTGTGCTAATCTAAGTGGCTTGTTGAGTTAACTCACAAACCTTAATACATCTTTAAAATACAATATTCAGTTTCATTCTTCACAGATAAACAAAGGTTCCAACATTAACGTGCTTGCTAGGAGTCCAAGCTCCCTGGTAGGCTTCTCCAGATCCTGCAATGGCACAGCACTCCAGTACACCATGGCCAAGCTTTCACACATGAGCCACAAGGCTATATCTAATATTAAATAATCCACCCCAAACTTGTACTGCAGCAAGTGATAAAGAAAGTTTACACATTTAGAGATCACTCTAGCCACAGCCAGCCACCAGTCAAATGCACAGATGTTGTTTATTATTATTATTTTTAAACGTGAAGGACTTGTGAAATTGGATTTCTTGATTTCATACAACAACTGGCACCATGCTTTGTTTCCTACCCTCTTGAAATTCCCAGTCCCAAAGGCTTCCAAACTTGCACTTGCTTAGGACAGCAAGAACAGGGAGGGGATGCACACAGCGAGTCTATTAGACACCTTGGTGAACCACGTTTCCCCCATCCCCTTCCCTCAAATCCCAAAATTGTTTGGGTTTTCCATAGCCTATTGTGTTTATCATCACTCTTGGCTAAGTAAACTCAATCTGGAAAAGGAGTTTAAGACAAATCTATGTTTGCTTGTACAGTACGTGAGTAAACAGAGGAAAAGAAGCAGGACAACCAGTGAGTGAGTTCATAGACCATCATTTCCAGGTGTACCTGCCTCACAGTATTCTATTTACATAAATTACAGAAATTTCATATATATTTTTCTCTGAAGCCAATTAGACAAATATCTACCTATATATAATATATAAAAAATACAGAGCTTTGACTCTTCCTTTTGAAGTAAAATGTACATGATCCAACTGTGAGCAGAAAGTAATCCTGAAAACTCAGGCCCTTTGCTACTGGAGTTAACACTGCACACAATGCTCCTGTCAAGTGTAGCTATGCCCTCCTTCCTCCCCACCCCATAAAATAAACAATCCACCCCCACCCCATCCATTCAGAAAAAAATCCAAATCTTAATACACGTTTTCATGAAAAAATTTTCAAGTAAAGATGAAGATGGGTTTCACCATTTCAACAGTTCTGTGACTTCAATCAGTAGCAATGCAAGTGAAGCCCGTGCAATGGCAGCTGTGCTTCCTCTTTTCAAAGACCACCAAAACATCTCCCCACCTCTTCACAATTACCATCTTTGGGGTTTTGTTGCTTTTTTTTTTTTAAATACCAACAACAGTTCTTAAAAAAAAAATTTAAACAAAGGGAAAAAATGCCTCCCCAGGAAAAGTCTTCCCACTTCTCCTTTGTCCATTTACAGTATGTTTCAAGGGGAACTTGGCCCATGTCCAATGGCGCGGTCCACTGAAGGAGAGCTGTGAAAAGGTGAGGGGCTAAACTTTGCTCTTGGCAGATTAGAGTCTTTAACAAAGAGTAAGATGTGCAAAAAAAAAATTAAATAGATCAACCCTAGCTTCCAGGATTAATGTTGTCAGAGAAGAGAATGCTTAACTTTTGATTTGTGTTCCCCCTTCCCCCCCAACTGAAATTTCATTTAAGTACCCGAGGTAACAAGTGACACAATATGTGAAAGATCACCACAAATTAAAACAAGAGGTGCAATTTGTTACCTCCGTGTCCTTCCTCCACCTTGGTGCCTGCTTTAGAGACATGTATACAGCAGCAAAAAAAAAAAAAAAAAAAAAAAAAAAAAAAAAAAAAGTGTAAAAAATAAAATCCCCTTCTTTCCATGAGAGCAAAGCATTGCTTCTAGCTGTTCTCGAAGGAGGAACTGTTTCCTAATGGGTTGGCGTGGGTGTTTGCGCCTTCCGTTTGCAAGGAGGGGGAAATGGGACTAACTCTGGCTGCTCCCAGTTGATTTCTGGCAAGTTTGTGGTGTCCTTCCCCATCTGAACACATTATAGCTGGAAGCCTTCCATAGGGGCCTCAGGCTGCTGGAAGATGAATTGCTGCTGGTTCTCGTCTACCTGGGGAGCCAGGTTGGAGTCGTCATCCTCTACTCCAAAGTAGTGCTCAATCAAATCAAAGGCCTTCTGGTAGATTTCCTGGTTCTCATGGCTCTGCAGGAACTCTATTTTATCCAAGCCTTAGGAAAGAGAAAAATGGAATGTGGCAAGACTGATCAGAACATCCATACTATTCCCGGCCCCCATCCATCCTTCACCCTTTCAACTGTTTGGGGCCACAAGACCACCATTTGTTAAGCTTGCATTTTGCCCAGAGTTAGAATATCTAAAAAAACACTAGCTCCATTACTCCAGAAGAGCTTTTGGATTGAATCTCTCTCCCAGCCCATGTTTAAAGGGTCCAATTAAAACTTAGTAAGATGAGGAGTTGTTCCTATTTGGAGGATACACCACAAATCAGAAGTCTCACAGGCCAGATCATTTACAGAGCACCAACAGTGCATGAGGCACTTCAGACTAAAAAGGAAGACAGGTCCTTGCCCCAAAGTGCTCACATTCTGGAGAGACAGAGGAGGAAGTGGGAAGAGAAGTGAAGTGACAAGACTAGACTGATCTCTCCAGGGTAGGAACTGCACTTCTCTTGTTTTTCATTAAGTGACTAGCACACCTTTGGGCTCTGTAAAAAGAGTGATTTTTATGCAGGTGTCTTGTTAGTACCTAAAAGAAAATTATGGAATTGTCATTCGTTTTGCTGACGGGCAGCCCTAACTTGGGACATCAATGATGCCAATTTGTGAGAGCCCCAACTTTATCTTCAATCACCTCCAGCATCTTGGATGCAAGAGACTTCTGGTCCAAGGAATCCATTTGGCACTTATACCTTCCCTGGTACTCATCCTAGCTACCCGTAATCACAGAATGCAACAAGCCACAGAGTGTGTGCTTATACAGACTAACTATTGGGGTAAAACAGCAGTTAATCCAGAACTTCTAGCATCCCTCATCTCATACCCATTTGAAGTTCGGAGGAAGTGGACAAACACTTTCAGCAATAGAGCGTAAGCAGCCTCTAACAGTTGTTCTCAAACTTTCCCCCCACGGACCACTTGATAATTGCGGAGGGTCTTGGCAGATCACTTAATGATCTTTCCAAATGTTGTTTGTACCGTTTGCTAACTATTGTAAAGCGCTTTGGATAAAAACGCTTTATTAAAAAAACCTTAAACTTTTGTTCTACAAATAAAAGCACACAACTCATGTTTTAATACCAGTAGTCTTACCTTTCTAAGGCAATGGATGTGCCCTCTCCCCTGCCATGGCAGCTCCCGAGCTGGGGCTGGGAAGGGGGGGGTAGTCTCCCCCACCGCAGAGCTGAGGCTGGGAAGGAGGGGGGGTCTCTCCCCAGCAGTTGCAGCCCTGGAGCTGGGGAAAGTGTGCTCGCTCTGGCCACCACAGCCCTTTGCCCCCAAATTTGCCTCACCCCACTGCCCCTTCCCACCTACCCCCTCTTCCACCCCAAGGCCACCACCTCACATGTGCGTCCTCTTCAGGGTCCAGACACCTAATCAGTGGAGCCACACTTGCGTGGCTCCATAATAAGGTGGGTGGCCCTTCATTCTCTCATGTGTGGCTGCCCAGGCATGCACCTGAGAGGGAACTATCTGCAGACCACCTGAATGGAGCTCATGGACCACTGGTGGTCCATGGACCACAGTTTGAGAACCTCTGCGGTAACACATATCCTGCATTACTTCCTCCTGGGAACAAGTCACAGCAGCAAGGCCAGTGAGAGCCACTCACCATAGGCTTCCTCAATGAGGCTGCAGTAGGGGTTGATGCCAGTGCCACTTTGCTTGGCCTCCTGCTCACCGAGCCGCAGGATATTCTCCAGGCCATTCAGGGCCACTTGAACAATCTTGGAGTCCATGACAGTCAGCAGGTCACACAGAGGTTTGATACAGCCTAGGTTTACCAAGTACCTGAAGAGAAGGCACAGGGAAGACAAACATTCCATTTATCAAGAAGGAAGGTTAAGTAACATTGTGACATGCATTTAGGTTCAAAGGGACACTGTCAGGTTTAAGGAAATTTGTATTTTAAAAATATTGCCTAACAGGTAACATCCTTTTCACCATTAGCTCTCGAAGCTGGGTGTTTAAATTAAACCCTTTAACCTCTAACAACCAGGGCCCTTATTTACAATGTGTTAGCACTCAACTCCCATTGAAGTCAGAATCCAGATCTATTAAGGTGCCTGACTTTATAGGCAGGCAAGTTTTGACGTTCTAGTCTGGTTTGTCCAAGCTGCTTAAACGACACAAAGTAAACTATGAAACTGGAGTCATCTGTATCGCTTGTTTATAGTCACATGCACTATTTAAATCCCACCAAAAACCTCCACTGAAATTTAAAAGACATTTGCATGGGTCTTAAATTTTGCAGCATATTTTTAAATTATTTAGCCTATAATTAGCCAGGTATTTATACTCTCTGATACGGTGAAAGATTTATACCCAACATCTGTTTAAATTTAGACTTGCAAAATTATTTGTGCATTTCCTACACAGGCTACAGAAAAACAAAGTTAACACCACTAATTCACCTGCATAGAGTCCATATTACATTTTTCCTGGGTAAAGCACACAATACTGGCAAAGTTATAGGGGCACCTTGTAATGCTGCTGCTTCTATTAGATGCACGCTTAACAGAATTTTAAAGACAGACATGTACTTTGAATGAAGCAAATCAGAAAGGGTTTTAAACCCAAGTACTGATGGATTAGGAAATTAAAGTACTTCACTGGGTTTTGAACTGTATCAGAGCCAGGAGTGTGAGCATATGCATGTCAGGTACATGACACAGACCAGATACTTCCAGAATTAGACTGCATGGTCAAGATGCTAAAGACTTGTAAGTGCATCCTTTGTGTGGCACAAGATTTTTAAATAGATACTGTTTAAAAAAAAAAAAAAACACACCTCAAATGTAGCATAGTTATATAAAAAACAGTTACACTAATCTATAGCTCGGACTTTGAACTATGAACAATGAACAATGACTCTTCTGGTTCTCAACAGCTATAGTCTCGATGGTGAATACAGAAGCAGCACCAGTAACTTATCCCTACTCAAATGGCTTTCCAGCAAAAATGTAGTCTCTTCATTGAAAGAATTAGAGCCTAGAGAAAGCTATAAATACATGCTGGATCTCTGAATAGGTCTTGGAGCTTCTTTCAAGGCCAAGGTACCCAGGAATCGATGGATGGATGGCCACAAATGTGGATGGCAAACTGATTGTACAAATTTGCTATAGCTTCATGGAGTCAGAGACAAAGTACACATAAAAACAGCCTCTCAACGTACCTGATCTGCTCTGGGGTTCCTCCTGATGTCGCATTCGTGATGGCCCAGGCTGCCTCTTTCCTTGTGCGGAATTCTGCTTTCTGTAAGATTTCTATCAGCACTGGGAAAATGTTTGCATCTATGACTGCCTGAAGGAAGAAGAGAGAAGCTGCATTTAGGACAGGCCAAGCGATTCCTAAAAAGTTAGCAGGCTCTGGGAACAGAAACCTATAACCTTTTCAGTGATCCCCCACCTGCTTCTCCTACCATGTCCTGTAAGTGTAAGATTAAGTTTACTATCCAAGAACTTAATCTCCTATTATTGCACCAATACCAAAGTCAGTCTTTGGTCACTGTGTGCATCTGTTTGGATTTAGGCCCTTAGAAAGGATAATTACAATCAAATGCTGTACACCAATTGAAAGGCATTATTCTAGGTATACATCTGAACTTTGGAACCCCAATGAAGAGGCAGATTAATCCCCATCTCCTCAAGCTCACTCAGTGATTAGACATTTAGAGCATGTTTCAGACCAGGCACCATTTGTGGGCACAGTTAGTGTCACTTACATGTCTAACTATTGTTGTGGGGGCAGTCAAGTAGAACAACAACACTAATTGTGCTTGCAAATAACCAGAGAAAAAAGGGAAGTCCAGGGTGTAAAATGTGGCCTTTAAACACCAACTAAGAATCACATAAGCTTTGTTTTAATGGTGCTCCATGGATCCAAGAGTGTTGCAGGTGGGCCTGGCAAGGATTCTGGAAACTTTACCTGTATCTGAGCCCTGTTTCCAGCTGTGATGTTAGAAATGGTCCAGCAAGCTTCCTTCCGGATAGACTCTTTGGGGCTGCTTAATAAATGAAGCAGGCAAGGCAGAGCTGAGCAGTTCAGGATCACCTTAAGAGAAGAGTACAGGATAGGATGACACCATTCGCCTTCCTCCACTTCCATAGTGTGGATACTTTCAGCACATCTTTACTGGATTCTTATGGGGAAAAATATTTTCTTCCAACATTTTCCAGAAACTCCTGCCACTGAATGAGGTGTTCCATTAGGCAGCAGCAGGAAGAGAATGCTTTTCCTATCTCAGAGAGGCATGTGTAGGATCAGACATCCCAATTGCAAAGTGTTCTACCAGGAATGCACTCTGTGTGGTTCAGGAGGCAGACAGAAGACAAGCCTCCCTCCACTGCATCCTGCTCCTCATCTCCTGTTGTAGCAGAGCTCAAGGAGGAGGAGGCGGCAGAATATGTCATCCCTAGTTCTTGGATGCTGGAAATGAGAAATTTCAATGACTGGAGTCCTGAGACTTGTCTCCCTACACAAACACTGGCTACAATGAGATACGTGTATACACTATATTGTTCCCAAGCACCAATACACAGAAGGGACTTTTGTTGTTGTAGCTAAATCTTGAGCCATGCCATCATGGCTCAATTCATCTTATGGGCAACCCTGTAGGTTGAGCTATTCCTGTTTTGATTAAGGGGTGGGTGATCTAAGCTAGATTTCATCTTCTAGTGGCAAGCCTAGAAATCTGAGCACAGATCTGTCATGAGAACTTTACTCCCTCCTCTTAGTGATGATCTGGGTTTTTATCTGAGACATTTTTAACGCTCCCTCCTGCTCAAACACTGAATATGAGAAGACCTAGTCACATCCCACTCACCTGGGTCTGGATGTCATCACCTGTCACAATGTTGCCTACAGCTCGCAAAGCTGGAGAAGCTACTTTATAATCATTGTGCCTGCAAGAAAGAGGAAGGGAAAGAAACATCAGTCCAAGCCCTTTGTAACAGAATCCCTCCGCCCTCTTCACCCCCCATTTAGTTAAAATTCCACCATCAGAAGCACACAGCAACATGTGTCCAAACCAAAGACGGTCACTGACAGAGCAAGGATTGTGTCACCATAAGGACATTTTGTCCTCTTACAACCATAAGCTTCATCATGGACCACTTCCTGTCACCTTCAAATCACTCCTAACTTTAGTCTTTCATGCCCCTCCTCACTGTTGTGGCATCCAATTAACAGTAACCAGAACACTCCTGAAAATGCATTTATTTTTCAAACCCTCAAGATGCAATGCAAATGAAAGCCATCTGCATTAGACAACACACAAACTCAACAGATCTAAAATAGAGCAATGACTACGGATTGTTCAATGAATAAATATTACAGGAGTGTCAACAAAAGACAAGTTTCTTTGGAAAGTGCTGTATTTAGTCTGTTATTGATCCTTTTCTTCTAACATTATCATAGAGCTAACAAGAGATTACTTTAAGCTTCCATAGAGGAGTTTTAAAGCAGTAGAGCAGCACAGTGTACGGTCTTAGTCTGACATCAATACCATAGCCTTTCCCCTTCATGGGTTAGACTAGTCTCAGGACCAGCATGGTCTTTGTGTATCATGCTCTTCCTAGCATAAGGCACTACAGCTACTCTTCCAGCACTATAAAGAGACTTTCCCCCCCTGTCCGATAGACCAACACAACCCATGTCACATATTCCCATATACCCAAGGATACTAGATAATCCCTCTGACACAAGCAGCCTTAGTTTTCTGCCCACTGGGCACCAATTTGAAAACCTTAGTGCTGTGGTGAGCACAAGACAAACCCATATTCACATGGGCTGTTCGGTCCAAGGTCTTTGCCTCTTATGCAGGGCAACACACTTACATTAACAGCTCTACCAGTCGCCGACACACCCCGGAGTCTATTACTGCTTGGATTTTCTCATTGGGGCCATCTGATAGGTAGGAGAGTGCCCAGCAGGCATCTGCCAACAAGTCGGAGTCACTGCTGAATAATAATCGGGATAATACCGGCAAGCAAGGAGACACCTAAAATAAGAACAAACAACCCCCCACCCCAGAGAAAGAGTTTAGAAAAGGTTCCTTCAGAAGAGGCAAGGCAGCTTTGTGTGCAAGCTATGCCAAATGTCAGTGTGTGTGAATGAACTGGATGCCATCCTGTGGGCGAGTGGGGTTCTCACCTAGGATTTCTAAACCCACCACGATTAACAGCACCAAAGAACTGGTTCAAGTAACATCAGAAACCAAAAAGTTTCCATTCATACATTTGTTACATAGGACCTTACATATATTGTTCAGGGGCCAGTTGTCTGACAAAGTGTTGAGAATTGTTGATGTAATGGGGGTAGTTTTGGATACACAGGTTTCTACATAGTTCACATAACCTTGTAGCAAAGGAGATTCATGTTAAACAGGGCCTCTCCAACGCTCACTAACCCAGCATATAAGGGGTCATCCCTCTCCAAAACTAATATCCAGTTATAAGCTTTTTACCATTCTTTATAAAATGAGCAACAGCTGGACTGTTTGCAGCTTGGATGACAAGCACTCTTCTCATGAAAGAAAGCCACCTCATTCCCTGCCCCTTCGATAATCTTGAACAGCCAGTTCTGTCGACAGACAGCTACCCAAACAGTCACCACCATACTTGGTAACCTATGTAACAGTGCACAGCCTTACACATATTTCTAACTATCCATCATTGCAGCTTCTCCAGCCTTATCAAGGGAGATGTCAAGTAACAGACCTTAACCACAGCGTTAACCAAAATAGGGAGTAAAGGTCCTCCAGTCCTGCTTAATGTTCATGCTGTTACTGACCATCTTTTTTAGAGGACGGGGACACCAAACGGAAGCGGTGTGGAGAAAAGAAGGCCTTCCCTGGGTAATAAGTAAGTCTGCTGTGAAGAAGTTCTATATTTTGAAGTTCACAGTTTGTGAACAATTTGGAACAAACTCCAAAGTTTGGAGTTCTCACGGAAGAGAATGGGGCAGCCTGCAAGGCCTAGACCAGGGGTGGGCAAACTATGGCCCACAGGCTGGATCCGGCCCGAGCCATTTTAATCTGGCCCTCAAGCTCCCATTGGGGAGTGGGGTCTGGGGCTTGCTGCGCTCCAGCCAGGGAGCAGGGTCGGGGGCCGCTCCACACGGCTCCCAGAAGCAGCAGCATAGCCCCCCTCTGGCTCCTACGCATAGGGGCAGCCAGGGAGCTCCGCATGCTGCCCCCGTCCCAACCACCACCCCCGCAGTTCCCATTGCCTGGGAATCATGGCCAATGGGAGCTGCAAGGGCGGTGCGTAGCAGAGCCACCCAGCCACACCTCCGCATAGGAGATGGGGTGGGGGAGGAGGAGGGGGACATGGACATGTCACTGCTTCCAGGAGCCATTTGAGGTAAGCGCCACCCAGAGCCACCCACCCTCCGTGCCCCAACCCCAATTTTGGGAGCATTCATGGCCTGCCATACAATTTCTATATCCAGATGTGGCCCTAGGTCCAAAAAGTTTGCCCACCCCTGGTCTAGACCTTGGGGTCTCTGACTCAGAGGCAGTCCAGCAAGTGGACTGCCAAGGAGGCCAGGGATGGAAAGCTAGCAGGAAACAGGCATGTTTCAAAAGCTGCCTAGCAGCCCGTGTCCCATCAGGCCCCTGCCTTATTCCCCGCAGAACTTCATCCATCTCCATCAGATGTTTAGACAGAGATCAGCAAACGCCAACAAATGTTTAGTCTGAATGTTTCTGATCGACCTCTAGAGGTAGCAGACCTCAGGGTCTTGCTGGGGTTCCCTCTCCACAACAGCTTCTGTTCCCATTAACAGGAAAGGATTCATTCCTCACCTTGTCAAATTCAGGTGGTGGGTTCTTCCCTCTGCACAAGTTTGATAAGGCCCAGACAGCATTTCGAGTCATAGTCAACCTGGTGGACTTGGTGAGGAGCCTAAAAAGAAAATCACCAGCTATTATACTCCCAGGTTAAGTCAGTTTGAGTTGCCTGTAAACCAGCACGATTCAATATGAAGGAACGCAATAAGAGTCCAAGAAGTTCGAGACAGCTGCACCCACTTGCTAAGCCCAGGTCTGAAAAATTCAGATCATGCTAATGTTGCATATTTCATGAGCCTCACGCACGGATCACGAAGAAAGATGAATTGTGGCTACCCCTAGGGCAGAAACAATAGCTGTTTAACAACACAACTCTGAACAGGAAGCATATACTGTCTTCAACTAAAATTGCAGGGGGGAATTTAGGTTGGCAGAATGCGATTTCCCACGATTGAATTTGGCTAACACATCCAGAGAAGCACCCACACTCTTATGAAGAGGTTCATGGGATATTCAGTTACCACAAATGATCAGGACCTCATTTTTAGATCTCATCTGAAGAGATCAACAGCTTTAGGCCTCCAGAATACTAGTTCAGTACTGACCCAGGAACAGAGCTATTTGCAATACAATCAAATGCCATTTCTTGTGTGGTGGGGTGTTTTTTTTTTTGGGCGGGGGGGGGCAAGACTATACAACTGTACAGAAATTATGGTGAAAGATTTGAAAATGCTTTCAACAAACTGGGATTTCTGCTGGTAGCAACCTCATTGCCAACATTGATAGTACAGAAGATTTAACCTGTAGTAAAGTACATTTCAGGAGAAAACCAGTTTTAAAGAGCAAAATCTTTAACCTTCTTAGAGGGCCCAGCAATTCCAGTTGAAATTAGAAGCTTTGTTCTCTAACACTTCATGGTTTATACAGAGCAAGAAGTTCCCACCCAGCTTTTAGGACTCTGCATGAAAAAAAGATGGGGAAATGTGGTACTTTCCTCTTGAACCATGACCAGCTCTGGGCACCTGTCACAATCACCACCACAAATAAAATCCATCCCTTAGCTCTTGGACAGCAAAGTCACCAGTTTAGCCTCTAGGAGCCTGAAGTCAGCAGCTACAGTAAGAAGAGTCTGTTGACTTGCTTGCACCACCTGTGGCAAAGCACTTATCTTGCCACTAGAAGCAGCATCAGTTCACCCAGAATAGGATGGGGCAATTTAGACAGTTTTGAGTGTAATTGATATGGCTAGTACTTGAAAGCCCTCTACCTAGGTGAATCTTCTCATCTCCATTTCTAGTGTGCTGAAGCAGCTGTCAGGACTTGAGTGTTAAACAAACAGAGGTAGAGGGCACAGTGCAAACTCCTCCTCCTCAACCCTGGGAAGACCTCAGACTAACAGAGGGGTAGTCTGAATCTGTAAAAAGCAACAGAGGGTCCTGTGGCACCTTTAAGACTAACAGAAGTCTTGGGAGCATGAGCTTTCGTGGGTAAGAACCTCACTTCTTCAGATGCAAGAAGTGAGGTTCTTACCCATGAAATCTCATGCTCCCAAGACTTCTGTTAGTCTTAAAGGTGCCTCAGACTAACAGGTTCCTGAAGTTTATAGTGTAGCTGTATTTTTGAGTTAGGATGACCAGATAGCAAGTGTGAAAAATCAGGACAGGGGGTGGGGTGGATAATAGGAGCCTATGGAAGAAAAAGCCTCAAATATCAGGACTGTCCCTATAAAAATCGGGACATCTGGTCACCCTACTCTGCACTTACTGTATATGCACTTCTAAATAGGCCCTGTGACTTCAGAAAGGGCTGTCTGGCATACTCTGCAACAGGCGCTCATGCTGTGCACAGCAAGCGTAAGGATGCGTGAGGTGGTGAGTTATCTAGCAAGTCCTGACATGTTGTATCAGACACCAGTCTCATCTGCTAACTCATCTGATGCCTGTTTGCAGGCTAAGCTGACTCCCAACTCACACACACACTTAGGTAGTTCTGTTCACCCAACTTGGACACCAAGAGGATACTCTGCTTTAGTACATTGGGGCTTTAAGAACTGTATTGCCAAGTGTTCATGGCTACTCACAGTAACAAGGGAGGAAGAATAGAGCAGTTAAGAACATAATCTCTACACACAGAGCTGTCTCCAGCGATGTTCCCCAACGCCCAGACAGCCTGGAAGGAAAGAGCAGCAGTTTTAGCATTCACACAGTCTCGGAATAGAGGAAGAAGGGAGCACGGTCCTAGGAAAATGTTTCTATGACTCCAAGTAACTAGGCCAAACTGACAGACGCTCCTGCTCTGGAGCCGCTTGCCAAACACTTTCATGCATGTTAAACACTTAGTTGAAATCCAGTGTCTAGAACACTCGGCCTAACCCCAGAAAACTGTAATGAACCATACCTGTTCCTGGACATCCTCAAAGTCCGAGTTTAACAGTTCTATGAAGATAGGAACTGCCCCTGCCTCAATGACTATTTTTGTTTGTTGGGAGGTTCCTGATGCAATATTCGTCAAAGCCCACGCCGCTTCAAACTGAAACAAGCACAATAGGTTACACAACAGCTGCACAATGGCAGAAGCCCAACAACCCTAACCAGAGCAAAACATTAGCTATGGATTTCAGCCTATCCTCCTTTCATCTTGGGCTCTCACGTCTACAGGGGGAATTGTTTTACGAGGCAACAAGTTTTCCTCCATAATCTGGCTGCTCACCGAGCACGCTAGTTTCTGGTACAACAATGGTAGTTCTAGGGAAATCTACAGCTTTTTTAGGAGGGGGTGGATTTTGGGTTACCCAGGGTAGACCCTGCCCACACCCACCTGAAGCAAAGGGAATATCATTTTACAGGTCTTTGACACTGAAAAACTGAAGCAGTTGCACACGTGTCTCCTCTCTGCGCCAAGACTGCCGTTCTTCTCAGCATGGGATTAACAAGGCTGCAGCTCACTTCCACTTTTCAGTGGTCAGGCCGGAAAGCACTACCTCACCACCACCACACCCCAAAGCCTCAGACCATTCCCCACTATGAGGAATGCAGTCTCAAGGTGGCCCAGAAGAGTTCCTGACCAGATCTTTGTACAGGGTGGGAAGTGAAGAGATTGTTCTACTCAAACAGCCAACTCTATCCCATGCCACTCCCCCGGATACCAGCACAGGTTTGGCATTTGTTATTCTGAGCCCCCCCAGGTGAGGCAGACCTGCATATTTTGCTCTTTATCTCCCTTTGCTGCCTGCTTTCACGAGTGACTAATGGCTAAGCTCCCATTAAATTCTCCTTGGAGATTGATCCCTATGACATGAGACCTCCTGGAGGAAAAGGAAGTAGATGACCATCTTCATAACACCCCCAGTTGGATGTGAGAAAATGGCGACTCCTCAAAGAAAAGAGGCTCATGCTCTGCAACTTCTGGGCTCCAAGATACCACCTTTGCCTGCTCACTGCTGTAAGATTCACACTGCTCAGCTCTGAAGTGTCATCTTATTTAAGTGCTTTTTATTCACAATATGAATCCTTCACGGTACTCTCCTTTACCTGTAGTGTGCAATTTTCACTTCTCTTCAGGAATTCAACAAACCTGTCCACCACTCCCTGAGTATTTATCACTTCATCTATCGGAGGATTCGGCTCTAGGAAGAAGGAGGCAGGGTCAATACTCAGTAGGGGCATTTAAATTTAATATGGAGGTCAAGTTCATTGCATTAAATCATCCACGCCAACAATTTTAACTTGTACTTGAGCTGACAAAGCAACTAGCCAGAAGAAGGCTATTTCCACAGTTCACCCAGCTGTAAGTCACGGAGCATTTTCTAAATGCTGAAAAGCCAGTAAAAGACCATACTAATGGTCAATATAGGTTTGGTATTCCCTCCCCATCCAGTGTTAATCAGGAACAGACATGGCAATGGGCATAAGTGACATTAGATGGAATTCTTCTGCCCCCCAAAGTTATTAATTCTTTGTACAGCACCAAGACTGTGCTAAGTGCTTCAGACAGCTCAGACAGTTACCTATGAGAGCTTATGAGCTAGCTAAGAAAAGGCGCTCTGCTTTTACCTTTGGAGAGCAGTTTCCTGAATTTCTGGGTGGTCGCTAGCTGCAGATCAGGGTCCTCTGAGAAAAGCATCTCTACCATCTCTCTCGTGATCACTCCCTCCTAAGACGGCAGGAAAAACAATGTCAGAACCACAACTCCAAACTTATGGTTGCAGACCTCAAAAATCAGAACAACTTAGTATCACCAGAATCCTGTGCTCATCCTTTTGATCTGAAGACTAATCCAAGTCAGGACCACACTACTCTTGAAAGTCTAATCCTGGAAGGCTTTTAAAACTCACTGGAGTCCCATCTGCAATACTGGTAGAAGTGATGAGTACATGGGGTTACGAAGGGTAGTGAATTAAGGAGTACTAGGGCATGGTACCTATGCATTTGTAAAGGGTTAAAGTTTGTTGATTTTGTGATCCACCGAATTAAGAGTCTGTAAGGGAGGGACAACGTTACTCAAGAAGCCTTACCCCAGCTGTGGCCGTGCTGACATAGGAATCCATGAGGAGGCTATCAAACATGGCAGCATCTTCATTAATAAGTTCCACATTTCTCCTTTTAAATAGCTGAAAAGAGATTACAACCAGAGTGAGTGGTATCGGTCACAAGGCAATGCCTGACTTAGAGCCATCGCAACTGGGCAGTCTTGTTCCACAAACAAAATATGCCATGTGCTAGACCAAGGGAAACTTAATAAGGGAGTGGCAGCTTAACACGCTAGCTTAGCACCTCTGCAGAATAGTTTGACCTATGAATCCTGGTAAGAGTGGACCAAGTCCTACCCTTAGTAGTATCCATGGATTTCCCTGGGACTGTATGGCGTAGGCAAGTGCGGAACTTGGCCCAATGAGTTTAGAAAAGAAGAGCCAGGTTGTGGACCAGGGTTGAGGCACAGGTAGAGCTGTGTGGGAAGCTTGCAGCATTTGCCAGTTCTACATGTGGTCCTAGCTACAGTAACTCCTCACTTAACATTGTAGTTATGTTCCTGAAAAATGTGACTTTAAGAGGAACGATGTTAAGTGAATCCAATTTCCCCATAAGAATTAATGTAAATGGGGGTAGCGGGTGTTAGGTTCCAGGGAAATTTTTTTCACCAGACAAAAGACATTATATGTGGTTTGACTCTCAGCTGTGGCTATGTAAGTGAATATCCTCTGGCCCTAGAGCTCTGGTGAGGGTGTGGGCCAATAACACCCCCACTCCTAGGCCTGCAGAGTCCTCCCCATGCAAGCTCTGTGGGTTTGGGCTTGACACAGGAGCCAGGCAGAGCAGGCAAGCGGCAGCACATAGGAAGGAAGGGACACTGTGCTGCATCCTTCCCTAGCACCCAGTGGGGATGTCTCTGCTGGCCTCGGAGCAGCAGATCACACAAATGCCTGACCCAGTTAGTCAATTAATCCCCCCACCTCCCCAGCACCCTGTGGGAGACCAGTTGTCTAAGAGAACCAATCTGCCAGGTTGCATGGTACACAGACATTGGGCCTCCAGATCCCTGCAGAGCTGGAGACAGCCATAGGCTTCTTGGGCCACAGGCACTGACTTTTCAAACTGCTGGGGGCGGGTGCTCGACCCCTGGCTCTGCCCCAGGCCCCACCCCCACTCCACCCCTTCCCCCAAGGCCCCACCCTGCCTCCCCTCTTCCTGCCCAGTTCTGCCCCCTCCCTAGGGCATGCCTTATCCTCACTCGTCCCCCCTTCCTCCCAACTTCCCTGCACGCCACAAAACAGCTGATAGCGGCGGGCAGGAGGCACAGAGACGGAGGGGGGAGGCGCTGATCCACGGGGCCCTCTGGCGAGCAGGAGGCGCGGGGGGGGGGGGGGGGGCGGGAAGAGGAGAAGGGTGTTAGAACATTGCACAACTTTAAACAAGCATGTTCTCTAATTGAATAGTGACTTAACAAAACAACTTTAACCGGGGTGACTAAGTGAGGAGTTACTGTATCTCATTTTCACATACTCCAACTAAAAAAATACCAAGGACAAGGAAAAGCTGCAGCCCATTCATTTACTTGTTCTTCTTGCTCCTCAAGAGCAGGCAGTGCCATTTTTTAGCTGGACGTGAAGTCCTTAGATTCCCTCCCCCCCCCGCAAAAGATACGAGATCTAGGAAGTCTTCCCCTTATCCATGATCACAGAAAGCCAGACAGAATTCCACTGTGGTATCTGGAACACTGCATCTGCAGCATGTGCAATACCTGTGAATCCCACAGGGAGCAGAGAGTTCTCCAAAGGAGCCACATTCTGAACAAGGGTGTGGAAAAAAAACCAGCAACATTCCACATCCATATGCCGAAGGGGCCCAGAGAGGGGGAAAGAGAAAAATGACCCATCAACTCTTCATCAGCTGGCCCCTTGAAGGGGCAACTGCTGAGTAACAGCATTTCTGGTCGAATTAAGCCCCTGAACATCCCCCTCCAGCAGGTTACCTGTTGCTCTCGTTTCTGTTTGCGTAGTTGGATCCCCTCCTCTTCCCTTCTCCGACGCATTTCCTCAGGGTTTAGGGCTTTGTTTTTGTAACTCTTCATTCGATAGTTATCCTTATCCTTCGCGGGACTCGCCATGGTTTCTATGAGAGAAGAAACCAGAAAAGTAGGATCAGATTTCACTGCTGTCATACTGCCCTTCTCCCCCAAGGAAAATGGGCACACGTGTGCCATTGCACAGAATAGTTCAGTTTAACAATCTCTTAAGAACGTAAGATGCAGTTTAGATAGCCAACTTAGAAAGGGCATTACTGACCTACAACTGGTGTGTTATCGTATTAGTGTGAGAATGTTCTAAGCTAGACGCAAACATATCTACAACTCTGAAAAGCAACCTGGACCTGCACATCACTGTATGAGGCACACTTCTCACTGTGTGAGGTTAGTACTCACTGAACTATACCATTGTCCTCAGACAGCAAGCCTGAAGCTACCTGGATTTTCAATACTTTAGACTGTGCCAAGAGTACCTGCACTGTACTATAATCACAGGTGTAAACAGCACCTTCAAAGAAGATTATTCTTCCTTTCCTCCCCACCCCACATCCTCTACAGCAGGCCAACGTGTCAAGAATTTGATGACCAGTAACCACAACATGTACTCAGACGTTTCAGAGCAGCCTGCTCTGCACTGAAGGTGTTACACTGAGTTAGGAGTTAAAGAAATTCCATTTAGACCCATTTTATGTTGTAATGTAGGGAGACTTTGCAATTTATGAAGTTCACACTTCCATAAATTTAACAGCACAAGCACAACTCCAAACCATTCAGAGGTGAACATAAGTAGGTCTTATGCCTTGTCTAGACTTCAAACAATCCAGCAAAATTCACTTCAAACAAACTTCAGCCTAATTCCAGGCCCTTTAAGAGAAATTACAAGCATGCAACACATCATTCAGCTGGGAATGGCATGTAGGCCAGGCTTGTCCAGAGAACTAGACTATTTTGATGGTTTTCAGCTCTGAGAAGCACTGCTAATTATTTTGTCATTTGTTTCATAACAATATTTTAAACTTTGGTGCCTACATATTCAACTCTAGATTCACAGAAATAAACATTCTTGTATTTGGCACAGGGAGAGCAATTATTGCTAATTAGTGGCAAAAGAGGAACTCAGAGGTAAGACGACGTAAGTTTCTCAGTGATATCCAGTTTATGCAAACATAGTACTGCCTCAATAGGGTTAAAAAAGTTTGGTATTCAAGTACAGATTCAGCCAAGCCTTGTGTTCAGTGTGTTTCAAACATTACATGAGCAGGTGTCATTCCCAATGCTGTTCTAAGATACAATTTACAGAGTGTAGAGTAATCCCTTCCCAGGAGAACAAAAACACACAATAAAGTTCAGTACAAGTCTCCCTACCCCAAAAAGCTTGGCTGCTCCTAAAATTCCTACCTCAGGACTACTCCACCCACATCCAAGTCTTCTCTAGAGGTTCTCCCTCCTCCTTTATATCCAGGTGAGTTAAAGCCACAAGCCTCAGTGAGCCAGGAGAACCCATTTAAGGTTTCCCAGCAGGAGGACATTGGGGGGAGAGGGGAGGGAAGAGAGAGAGAGAGAGAGAGAGTGTGTGTGCGCGCGCGCGTGTGTATGCGCCTACTGTATTTTCCACTCCATGCATCTGATGAAGTGCGTTTTAGCCCATGAAAGCTTATGCCCAAATAAACTGGTTAGTCTCTAAGGTGCCACAAATACTCCTCCTTTTTAGTAAGGGAAAAGGTTTTCAGGATATAGTGTAATTTAAGTTGCAAGTTACTAGCTTAGTGTAAGACAAATGTTTTAAGACCCAGTTTTAGGGTCAGCTTCTATTATAGTAGATTACATAAATGAGAGAGGTACAAGTGACCAACATCTTAATGTCAAGGCAAGTTAAATAGTCAGGAGAGTTAACCTGTGAACAGGAAAGGTAAAGATTTAAGTGAATTAGAGATCCCAAATCCCAGGGGAATAAAGCCACACACACAAAAAAAGGAAGAAACCCTAACAGACACGATCACAGAAAAAGAGAATCTTGTTATGGTATCTGCTGTTAGAGGACATTCTCTCCCTCAGCCAAAAAAACTGAGGGGGGACTCGTCTGCAAACACAAATAAACCAAAAAAGCCACACTCCACATATGCATGTTGCAAGCAGCCAGCCTCTCTACCCCATACCGTTCCTTGTTGTGAAATGGACAAGCAAGACAACGGAGGGCCAGAAAACAAAAGAAGCATGAAGAGATTGAATGAGTGGCAGGATGGATTGCAAGGTGGTACAAACTATTTACTTCTAACTCTGCTCAACATCTCAAAGCCCAGCAAAAAGGCAGTTCCTTGTTGGTACAAGTTTAACTAAACTGAAGAATGAAAACCCTTTAATAAAAAAAAAGGCTTGCTCTGCCTTGGTACAGCAGTCCCTGCTTACCTTCTCAGAAACAGTAAGTCAAGGACTAAAATGTCTTTTAGCGAGCATTGATCCTGGATCACTGCTTGGAAAAGTTTATACAGCCTGAAAACATCTGTAATAGTTCCAAGCATTTCCAGCCCTGGCAGATCATACAACCTCAAGCACAACCATTGGTCCCTCTTCTAAATGGAAGTGCATTTTTCACTTACCAAGGCCCTGTCTATACTACAGCTAAGTCAGGGACCCAGGGGTAATCTTATTTTTTTGTCAAGGTCCAAATTTCTTGGTCAAAGTATAGTCAAGGTCCAGACTCCAGAGAAAAATACAAAATGCAACAGTAGTGATAAATAGTAAGTAAATAAAAAGATTTCAGTGTGTTCAAAAGCATCTAGTGGTCCAGACTTGGCCTGCAGTCCATCTATTGACTACTCCTGCAGGGAGCCTAACTACAACAGTTACCTCTTCTAACAGGCAAGAGGTAACCAAGTCCCTATGACTCGGACAAAACCTTGGACTAGGGGTTTCACCCAGTTGGAGTAGTGTAGAACTATATCACCCTGTCAGACAGCTCCCCCCCGCCCCCACTACCTTATAGTTATTCTATGGATGGGGCTTCTGCTCTGCACTTCAAACCAATGTAGTTTTTACCCCCTGGCAAAAAGCCTCATAAGACTATAAATGGGCCTGAACTGAAGGCTGGATCTGGTCACTGATTTGGTTTGGGTCTGTCTCATGTTTGAAGTTCAGAGGAATAACTGGCAATTTCCCAAGAATATACTTAATGTAGCAGTTTTCCTTATTCTAAAGGTCACCAGTTATGCATGACTAGCCCTTGAAGATGGATTTTCTTCACTAAAGATGAAAGTGAAGACCATGTGGAAGCTAACTTCTCCCACCTGCCTCCCCCCAGCCCAATTGTTATGGCAGGCTTAGAAAGGAGGCAAGAATTAAGTAATAGCAGCTGAATCAGAGGGTAGAGCTGATTGAAACCTATTAAGATCCTTATTCATATTGTACCAAGACATCAAAATAGGCACATTAGAAATACCAAGGTAAGTGGTCAGCACAAACTTTAATTGGGATGAAACGATACAACAGCATTAGTACCACACCTATAAGTAACCATACTGCTATCTTAACATTAATGGCTCTATTACAGCTGCATACAGTAAACTGTAACTGCAACTAGTTATGTTCTGAAAGATTACAAAGGCATCCTAAAAAAATCCAGATCAAGACTTCCCCTTCAAAAAGTGACGGCTCAAGTTAGAGGCAGTTTTAATGAACAGGAGAAAACAAAACAAAAAGGGAGGAGGAAAATAGTTAAGTGGCTTAGTACGACATACAGGATTACTAGCCTGTTAGTCATATAAATAGCCAAATGACACATGACAGTTCAGCTGCCTGGAAACTTGCACAATCCCAATCTCTGTTCCTGGCTGGGCACGCCTTGGTGCTCTGGACAGCTCTCTTAGGTTCTGGACGCCAGGAAAACAGTGCAGTGAGACCAGCACCAGATGGAAGTCTCATCAGGATCCAAGTTCTTAAAATGTGCCAAGTTTGCCGTGTACCTCACCCAAAAGAGCCTTATGGATCTGAGCGGGCTACAAATGCTGGGAGGCCCTGTAGATTCAGCAAGCCATTCAACAGGGATTTACATACTGGCTAAAACAAAGCACAGCAGACTTCAGACAATTTACCTGGCACTCGATTTTCCATTACCTCTTGTACACATTCACTAGTTCAGGTGGTTTCATCTGACTCTTTTTCCAGGGAGTCTTCTCCTTGATCCTCTAGTGAAGTCGTAATGCTGAATTTGTGACATTACATCCTATTTCCATGGCAACAGAGATGTCACAAATTCAGGATTAGGATTTCACTACAAGCTCAGGCAGCAGGAGATGGGCTGTGAAGTACAAGCTCTTCAGCAAATGCAAATAGACGGAATAGAGAGCACCTTGCCAAGGAAAAATGCTTTGTGCACAAGTTGCTTCTTTTTAAGTTTGTTCCAGTGAAAAAGTCCCTATTAACCCAACCTACCTGCAAGTCAAGCCGTGTCAATGTTAACTATTAACCCAAACTTCACCACTGCTCAAATACTTGCAGGACAGCCCCACTGAGTAATGCTAGTCACAGTTTAAAATCTTTAGCTGCTAGGAAGAGCTATCAACTGTTAAAGCTCCAAGACGGCCTAAAATATTGAAGACAGATGTTTTAAATGCCACTCAAACCACACACTTCCACTTGGTATTTTAATGCCCTGAGTTGGTGCTTTAAAATGCTATGTTTCTCACAACCAGAAGGGCTGTAGTTTAAGGTAAACCTGGATATCAGCACTTTTCTTTAAAAAAACTGCTCTAGAGTTTTAGATGTTGATAATCTAGAAATTTTGCATTTATATGGCTGCTCTGAATTTGGAGGATCCCAAAGCATTTTACAAGGTAAGTTGTTCTGACTCACTACAAGGGTGCCATCTATCCAGTCACCTTGAGTTCTCGTTGGGAGAGGGTTTCCCCTCTACAAGCACTGACTCCGTCCTACCCATTAAGTCAAGATCTGATGAGATCACTGCCCAAAATCATCAAGTCGTGTCTCTGCTATCCCAAAAAAAATGTACTGGGTAGTGAACCAGTCAGGAGGCTGGGATTCCCAGCTTAACTACTGTGCTTGTCAAGGAAAACCAATGCAAAGAGCTAATTAAAAGCAAACTATTCTCCTCATGGAAGACTTCAGAAGAGCAAGTCTCTGCCCCAGAATGCTGCTCAAGCAATGTGCTCAGCTTGCCCAATGGCTCCCCAGAGCGGGGAATGGCCTCTACATTTGGTAGCAAACCCTCTGGCCCTTTTGGCAGCAGCAGCGCCATGTCCTGCCCTCCTCCGGCAACATGCTCGTCTTGGGGTTGGAGAAGACTCAAAGGGAAAACCTGGACATAAGAGCCTGAATTCAGGAGACTCCTGCAAAGGGGACCATGAACATCCTTTTCTCAGGACAGCAAGGCAGCAGCACGTCCAGCCTCCTGTACTTCATTTCACCAGCTTGCCCTTGGTCCTCACTCTCATCTCATGTTGCCAAGGGCAGCAACACTCTAATTGTCTGGGGATCTTCGTGCATCACACTGCGTTACCCCAGCATGTCGCAGCCTCCCTAGTTCAGTTTTGCCTTTCTGCTTGCCATCAGTAAAAAGGAGAAAATTAAGCCTCACAGCACTCCTGAGAGGCAGGGGGTCAGTGTTTGAAGATACAAGATCTTTGGATGGCAGGTGTTACGGACTGGTTAAGTATTACCACTTGCCTAATAAATGGCTATGAAGAGTGCCCATTACCAGTGTCCTAGCTGCCCTCTCGTGGGCCAAGTTCACCTGTCTTAAGTCATTTTCTCCCTCGTGCTGGTATAATTAGGTTCATAAATAGTTCTATCAACTGATGTGCAGCCAGTCTTAAGTATAGAGAGATGTACCTCATCAACACACCTAAACCTCTGACACCCATTCTAAAAAACAGCACAGTAACCTACAAACTCCAGCCCCCCACCCCAGAGGTCCAGCACCACAAGTGATTTTATCCTAATCTACAGGCACTAACGTTCCAGTTAGTTTCATAACTGGAAGACCACTAAGCTGGTTGATGGCTGATCACTGACCTGTACAAATGGAGTTTGTAAAGTCTCAGCTCAATTCATAGATTATAAAGCCATAAGGGACCATAGTGATCACCTAGTCTGACCTCCTAGACAGCACAGCCCACAGGACTTCCCTGATTTAATTGCTGCTTGAACTAAAGTATATCTAATTCCCAGATGGCAGATGTCCAGGCAGGGACGGCAGTCCCTGGCAAGGCAGCATAGGTGAAGCTTGCACTCCATCTGCCTAGACAATGCTTGTTCTGTGGCTAAAGAACATCGGTCTGGAGGGCTGTCACTCCAGCACCTGAGCATGCACAACAAAAACCAAATCCGTTAACCTTTAAGAACTCCTGGCTCTTTCACTTTCAGAGGATGAAGCCCATTTGAGAAGCTGCTCCTCATTCATCACACAAAATACAGCTCAGACTCTTCCTTTAAAAGAGGAACATGCAGGTGGCTAGTCTAGTCAGTCTCAGTTTAATCACATCTCTCTGGCCAAGTCTGGGACAGACTTCACTTCTTCCTGGATGGCAGTATTCCTCTTTGATATCATGCTCATTCATAGGCTGATGCGTTCCACAGTTAAGAAGCTTCTTACCGCAATAAAGTTTATTCACAGCAATTCCATTGAGTAGAAGAGCTACTATTTGCATTTATATAGAGCTCTTTCCTCAAGAATCCCAGAGCTCTGTACCTCCAAATCAAATCCGCTATTAGCCCCCAAGATGCCAAATCCAAACGCATCAAATAAACGGTGCTAAAATGACACATTAAATAGATTTAAGAAACAGGCTGTGCATATCAAGTAGTAAATGTTCTTTCACAGCCTGAATGCATAACAGTAAGCAGCCCTAGCTCAATAGGCCAGACCTGTATTTCAGAAAATCAAAAAAACTGTATGGAGCATACGGTTCAATATGTACCATGGAGCAAGGCTGTGTGAAGCTTCGATCAAGGAGACCAGGCAGTGGCAGGTATCAGTAGAGACATGCAAAAAATACATTTGATTACTAGTCCTGAACGTAGTCCTTGGGTGGGCTGGAAGGATAGTCGTCCCCAGCGTAGGGAAGATGTAGAGTCCAGTCTGTGAGTTTGGCAACACAGGAAAGGAGGGGAAGTGAGCACTCCCCACCCCAAGGCTAACTGAGGGAGCAGTGCTATAATCTCCAGTCAGAAACCAAACTAATTTCTTGACCAAGAGGGTCGTGGCTGCAGCACAGCATCTCAAAGGCAAGTTGTATTTGAATTCCAGTGGGAACAGATGAATCCATTAAAAAACCTGAACAGGTGCAGAAACCGAACAAGGACTCAGATTCAGAGATTGATGAGACTGGATTAACATTAGTGAGGTTACATCTAGGAGGAGAAAAATCAGCTGGAGACTAGCAGCTCAGTTCACTGAAGACTAAGGGAGACATTATAGCACACCCTTCACAGAATGAATGCAAGTACATAATGTATAAAAAGCCTTTCCAAATCAATTCTGCATATGCATTGAAATTGAACAGTGAATAAAGGTTACACACTTTACAGGACTGTAAGGCATTCAGCTAATCAGAGAGTTAACTGGATGCTATTTCTACACTGTATGTCATGTCTTTTCAGAGGATTGTGGCACAAAACACAAGACTAGTGGTTGCTTGAGCCTGGTCCCCACTAACCCCCCCACTTCGGACTAAGGTACGCAAATTCAGCTACGTTAATAACGTAGCTGAATTCGGCTGAATTCGAAGTACCTTAGTCCGAACTTACCGCGGGTCCAGACGCGGCAGCGAGCCTCCCCCGTCGATGCCACGTACTCCTCTCGCCGACATGGAGTACCGGCATCGACGGCGAGCACTTCCGGGATCGATCCCAGAACATCGATTGCTTGCCGCCGGACCCGGAGGTAAGTGTAGACGTACCCTTGGATTACAAGTAAGCGACTTTTTTTCACTCTCCCGCCTTTCCATTCTGGCAACAGAATGAGACTCAGAATGGAAGTGATTTTAAAATCCTACCCGAGAGTTTTTTGGAGGCGGGGTGTGGGTTTTTACTATTTAAGTAGTAGTAACAGGTTAACAAATCCTTGCCAGGTAAATATCAGAAACAAAACAATTACAACAACTGTGTAGCTTTTGTTTAAAGAGACATTATCCAGTAACAGTCATCAGATCTCTGTTTAACAGGGTGTTACCATATGACAGAGTGACCATCACGACACCTATGACAGGTTTCTAGTGATTTTACTGAGTGACATCCAATTATCCATATTTAAGAGACCAGGCATGTCTGTCAGATGTTAATACACAAAAAATGGACAGGTCTGCTTTTTATTTTTTTTGCAGGTGAATGTATTTTGAGTATTGAATAAATAACCAAATATCTAAGTACAAGTCTTATTTTGCAGGATACATAATTGGTGTTAGTTATTTCATAACCTTCTCTTTTTTAAAAAAATAATCATTCCTCTACAGTTGGACTATTTTTCTCTTCCCGGTGAGAGGCTGGCAGTAGACTAGCAGATGAGAGATTAATTTTTCATTTCCTTTTGTAAGATCATTTCTGCCAGGAAACCCATGGAGAATTACCAAAAGAGCTGTTAAAATCCTACCTAGGTTTTTAATACCATGCCCAGCGTCACGGTATCCAAACACCTCACTAAAATTAATAGTGTATCCTCAACCTAAGTGATGCATGACAAAAACCATACCCTGTTAGCCAGTGATTATTTCTCATAGCTGGGAATGCAGTAGAAGGATTTAAATAATTTGTTTTACTTTTTTAAAGTCATTGATTTAGGTCCCATTGAGGCTTTGTAAAGCTAATTTAAAATGTGCTGTTATAGTTTTAGAGGTGCAGCTCATCTCTCTCTCCGCATCCCCCAAACTCCCCAACCCTAATCATACACTAGTGCTGGGGTAAATCATTTTAATTAAAATAAAGGGAGAATCCCTGAAATTTGTACGTAACGTTGGTCTATTGACTGGCCATTCTGACCCCTCCAAAAGCATCTGGGTGCAGGCCAACATGAGCTACAATCTCTACTCTCCCGCTCATCTGCAGTCATTACAAACCTCCTGTGTGACAGTCTAGGGCTGCTGGATCAGAAACCCAACTAGGAATTTTCAGGCTGTTATTCGCTCACCCCCTGCATTACAGAACATGCCTGCTTCAAATAGTTTCCCTTTTGGCAGCTGGTTAAAAGCCTCCTAGCTGAGTCATTGCAGGGACTAAATCAGGACTTGGGCTGCTGAGTCAGAGGCAAAAAGCAGACAGAAAGGGGAAACAATTACATTAGCAAATTTGATAGCATGGATTTTTTTAGCCTAAACACCCTTTCAAAAGGGCAGCTTTGGAAGAAAGTTTCTATAACTAAAATAGAATATGAAAGCAGTTCTGCTGCTGGGCAGGACAAGGGGGGGCCAGGGGAAACCACACCTAACACCTACTGTCTCAGACAGCCTAATAACCAGAGAAAGAGACACGTGCCACCACACCCCCACCACAAGAGGCCACATCTTCAGATTTAAGAAACAGAACAGTTGTGTTAAGTTTATTATATGCTATATTTAACTGTAGCATCATCAGCTTAGTTAAATTTTTTTAAAAAGCATTAGATTTCTACAACTGCAGTAGAGAAATTCATTGAATATATGTGATGAATCCCACTGGTATCAATCTAACACATTTGCTGAACAGTACTGACCAGCTTGAAATGGCACCAAATAACTTATTTGACAAATACCAGAAAAATTCGTTGACTAATAACTGCCAAGTACCATTCAACCAACCTCACTTACTATGTTCTTTGTTTTAGTTATATTTTCCTCTCATCTTTCTGAGACTTGTCTGCAAGTTCCAAGGAACCACTCAAAATTTCTGACCTACCTCCCTGTTTCTCAGCTCAGAGTTTGCACACGAGTACTCCTGCTGCATTGTAGCCCTTCCTTGCTCCCATAAAACCCACAGCTGAAAGAAATGCCTGGTCACTGCTGACCTCAGTCTCCTGGTATTTTATTGACTTGACACATTGAAATAGTTTTTGTCAGAATGACTAACTTGCAGAGGTCTAACAAAAGCCACCCTGTAGTTTGCATAAATTCCCCTCAGATTTCCCTTGCTACAGACCGGTCAGTGATGGAGTGGGGAAGTGAGCAGGAGACACACTTCATGCTCATGTTTTGCACATCCCTGAACACACAGCATCCTTGACAAGGCAAGTTGTCAGATGTTTGTCAAAAAGTCACACAATCAAAATACCCACCCCCCAAAAAAAAAAAAAACAATACTGTACACATCGATAGCTCTGTCCATCCCAGGGCACTTCAGAGTATAAGGCTACAGCACCACAAACATGGCCACCTCTGGGAAAGAAGGCACTAGTCAAGCTGCCCAGAACACAACAGTGGAACAAGGGACAGTCTCTTCCCTCTGCCTCCTTACAAGTGTGATATTTATATGGCCATCCAGAAAAGACAGGGCCTGATATCATCTAAGAGATCCTAGTCCTGTAAGCTGCACTGAACTCAGTTTATCCATCTGGGAGGAAGCGAGTAGCTTCCTTCTGGCAGCTCAGGACACTGAACAGTCCCAAGAGAAAAAAAACTCTTCCTATATTATGAAATCTGAGGAGCCCCAACCACAGCATGGAAAACAACCTGGGTGAACCCATGTGTCTGGTTTTGGAGCATTTCAATCCAACACTTCAAACCTAGGTGAAGTGCAATTAACATGGTTTCCTCTTCTTACTTTAATCAGCAATACCAGATGTTAAGATGTGACAATCTCACAGCAACCAAAAGCCCCCACCTGACCTCTAGCAGACTTGCCTACTAAACCAGTGAGACCAATACTCAAGTTATCAAGAATGATAAAACTTTTCACCAAAAGCAAGGGGGGGAGGGGGGGGGACGCGGCAGCCCGGAACCAGTACCCAGGCCTGGGAGAAAGGAGAAAGATGGCAGAGATGGCCTAGTGCTATGTTCTCACCTTGTCTGGGGAGCAGAAATAGTAATAACAAAGGCACACAAGATAAATCACAGAACACAATTCATACCTACCTCTGACAGATACCTAAGGTCCTTTATATGTGGTCAACATTTGCCTGATTTGTCATGCCAATAAAGTATTACTGAATTGAAACTGTAGCACAAAGGGCAATACTAATAAGCAAGTCAGTGGACTAGACACCTGATTTACAACATCATTCACCTCTAAACGTAGGAACAGCCTCATAATGGTGCTATATATATATATATATATATATATATAAAAATAAAAGACACACACAGTTTCATTATAGGGTGGCCAAGGCTTTACAGTACAGATTGGCATGTATTTGCCTGCAGACACACAAATCGACTGCACTCCATGTGCATCTCAAGGACAAATCATCAAGCTCTGCAAGCTTCAATGGAAAAAAAAAAGTTTCCTTCCCCATTTCTCTGAAGTTTCTACTTCTGTCTAGAAGTTTGTCTTCCAAGCCCAGTTTCATTTTGCAGAATCCCAAACAGCTGCCTGCAGCAGATAAGGAATCAACATATATTTTCAGCTAACTACACAATTATCTTCAAGGAGGTCAACAGGCCTCATATACTGAACAGGAAACCGATCAATTTTAATAATCACTAGGGTGACAAACTCAGTAGGTTCCTTTCTTTGAAGGGATTGTTTCCAATGAAATGCTTGCCCTTCCACAAACTGTGCTCTGAAGGAATGGTTTAGGTTTAAAAGCCAAGCAAACCTACTGCAGAATACACACCTCCTTCATCCCAAAGGGATGAGCATTTCATGGGTTAGAAGGATGAGCTAATGGTTATTTAATGGTGCTGGAAACCAAGGGGGGGGGGGGGGGGAGAGACAAACAATGAAGTGGATCACCACCATACAATATTTGGACTATTCATGAAAATCTTAAGTGACTGATGTGTCTGCAAGTATGTTAGATCATGGAAACCTGCTTCAGTGTGAGTAGTATGCACTGCTGTTTCATCAGAGACTACTTTGGATTTATACAGCACCTACGAGGTTGCTAGGATTAACTCAATATTTATAAAGTGCTTTGAGATCCTTGAATGGAAAGAGCTATGAATGTGCAATAGTTCTGAATACAATTTTCTACTAAAACTAACGTAGTATAAATGAAAGTCTCCAGCCTCTCTAGTGCATTCATCTGCTAATTGGCACTTCCTAGCAGGAAGTTGTTGATCTAGTTTGTGATGAAGGAAATGGCAGAAAACTTGTCACATTCAATTAGAAAACTAAACCATTCAATATTATGGAGATAATGAAACAGCAAGAGGTAACATATTTTGGAATTTCATTTTAATCCTTCTCCCCTTTCTTTAAACTTTCTAATATAGTGACTAGGTTGAAGGATGTAAGAAACACATTCAATTTGAAAACCATAGGTGGAAAATGTTTGTACCTGCCAGAGATTACTGTAACTGAAGTAAGTTAGCAAAAAGATGGTTTCTTTCAATTTACTTTATGCAATTGACAGCACATTGTATATGGCCTATTTCACTGCTTCTTCTAGAGTCAGTTTCTCCCTTGTTGGAGAGACTAATCTTAATGGGGAATAGAAACAAAAACCCTCGTAAAACTCAGGACACTATTTCAAAGGATGTGCTGTCGAAGTGGATTCTGAACAATTCTTTTAAAGAATTTAACTGGATAGTGTCCTTCTGTAGGGGAAAAAAAAGTTTAGTTTAGAACAGTCTCTTGCTTTACAAGCTGGCGAAGAGATTCCTCCACAAACAGGTTTACCAGCAGCAGCTACAGATAAGGACCTGTCAACATTTGTCTTAGGAACTCCCTTCTTGAAGAGTTCATAACTAAACCAAGAGACTTTGCAGGATGTTTACAATTGTAGGGGAAAACTAAGTTGTATTTTAGTTGTCAAAATGCACATGCACAAAGGAGCTGAGTCAGTGTTGCATATAAACCTTAAAAGGACAGCAACAACTTGAAATTAGTTAATATCAACAATTAGTTAAAAGTGGTTTCTTGTATTGCACCTGCCATTCAGTCCCCCCTACTAATTTGTGCAGTTTTACAGTGACTTTTTCAAGTTGTCTTTGTCCCCTAGTGGAAGACACAAAGGAGTGAAGTTGACTATACTGGAAAGTACTATCAAACGTACAGATTAAACTGAAAATATTCCTTCTGATCTTAGTTACACTATTTTTAAGTGTTACTTATAAACACTAATAGGGAAACAGTTCTGCAAAGAGTAGGACTTGAGAATGTTCTTTTAACTAGGATATTTTCTGTGTTAAATGTTTGACTCTCCAACCTTTACATTTTCTCAAGGTAGGTATTTTAATTGAACAAACATGTTCCTGAATGTTTAACACAAATAAAAACAAATACAGTGAATGCTGAGAACTGTCTTAACATAGCCTGCCTTAGATCCCATAGCTGTGTGCTTTTCACACAGTACATTCTGTGCTAGTAAAACGCTTATCCACGCAGTTCTTTTGGCTGTCTGGTGCACCAGTCACCATTGGCTCATTCCCTTCTGTTTTAGCTACCAAGAGCTAGTGATGTGACATCATTACTGGAACATGCAGCCAGTCTACTCATGGAGCTGGCTGCGTAAGAGAGGGAAAAGTAAAGATTTTCTTCTAGGGAATCAGCAGTCACTTGTTATATTGGTTTTTCACTAAATTCAATCCTGTTAAGATTGCATTTATTCTCCGAATACCTCCATGTAAAGGTAGCCATCCATTCCTTAGCTGACTGCCAAAAAACACTTTCCAGCTTCAGTTCTGCTTGCAAGCCACCCCCAAACAAGATTCTGAAGTTTTCAGCAGCCTTCTCACCTGAGTAAGTGCAGTTCCCCAGCACAGACGGAGTTGAAAATCTACAATGTGTAATATTGCCACAGCTAAAGTCAGCTAGGCCTTTATAGTAAGTGCTTAAACAAGAGGATTAGGCATTTAACTAAGTCAAACAGTTAAACTCAGTGTTTGAAATACTCATGACAATTGCACCATTCCAGATTGCCTTGAAACTCATCTTGCAAGAAGGCTATGAGGTATATAAAATCCCAGCATGCCCATCTTTGCTAACGTGCTCTTTAAGAATCAGATAGCACATTGTATATTTTTTTCCCCCCAATAAGAGATTAGGTCCATGTGAAGCTTACTTGTACAGTATAGAAATTAAAAAACCAAAACCACTATTTTTTAACTGTAGGTAATGGGGATACCAATTCCCCTACCTTTATTACACTAACCATTTTAACACACATTCAATTATCCCAATACTAAATACATGCTCACTGCATCCAGACCAATATGTACAATCAAGCCAAAGCAGCCACCTAACTACTTAAACTTGCCAACTTTGGGACCCAAACAGTACTGTCTTAGTGCTACTTGGTATGCTACATAAACAGTCCAATAACATCATTTATGTGCCCAAGTTGCATAGTGAACGAATGAACACTTGCTTCTGAGCTCTTCTCTAACACCGCACATATAAGAGTAGTAGAGTAATATTGTATTTGACAAACATACATGGCCAAATCATTGGCCTAGTGTTATAGATACATAAAGAGGCAGAGTTAACACCATCTGCAACACCTCAACTTTGACAGTTTCTGACTTTTGAACACTTAAGAACATATGAACAGCCATCCTGGGTCAGACCAGCGGCCCATCTTATCTTCCGAGCAGCCGGTGCCAGAGGCTTCAGAGGGAAGAACAGAGCAGGGAAATTATTGAGTGATCCATCCCACACTGTCCAATCCCAGCATGCCATGCTACCTTAACATTCTATCAGTGTAGGATTTTAATAAATGGTCTTTTTTGAATAATTGTCACAAAACTGTATGTCTCTTTAAAATAAGAGAGTGAGAGACATTAAGGGGAAGGAAAGTGATCTTTGGATTAAACCATTAATTTTAGATTGAGGAGAAAATATATATTTTTTAAATTCATTGTTCAAGCTATTGGACACTTGTCTACTGTGATTTTTTTTAAATCTAATATCTAATTCTCTGGTCAGGATTTTACATTCCAAGCTCTATCATGAGTCCTTATAGAATTGCACAGTCTAGAACATCTTTAACCATCACCTTCCCCAGACTTGTGGCCACCTTAAGTAGTGTTTTTGTGGTAGGCCACAGAAGAGGTATTTGGAGGTGGAGTAAAAGCTTGAGGTAAGGTCATGGTGTGCTAATCGTATCCTACCATGAAGGACATTGAGCTAGAGCTGGCTTACTAGACAATATCAGCAGTCAACTCCAACAAGACGCGAGTCCTTGCTTTTACAAAAGCATCTTTAGTCTGTTGTATAGTTTGTCCTTTCTTCCCCACTCTCCAATTCAAATCATGCACTGCTAGTTAAAACCCAAGAAAACAGAGTCTCACATTTTTCTGGGTAGGAAGTCTTCATTTCAGGCCCAATGAGAGAAGATAAGAGCTTCTCACGATGCTACTAAAGTAGTCTTTGAAAGGCAATGTTCAGTTGTCATTTGTTTGTAGATGTCAGTTTGCTATAAACCATAATATTTACTACACAGCTTAGGACTAGACAATAGCCCAGCTAGGAGAGTTCTCTCATTCTCTACACATTGCCAGAAGACAGCCTATTCTACTGTAGACAGAAGAGTCAAATCAAGTTTCTGTGAAGTCCACAACAAGCACTTGAACTCTAGGACTACAGTTCCCTAAAGCAAAGATATGGAAGTGCAGATGCCTATAGAACTGAGTAAGTCACTGTACTCGTCTACCACCACCACGGACTACATATTACATTAAAAATAGAGTAATTACAGTTAAATAGGATTTTATTTTAACCTAAGTCAGAATCAGAGCAGCATTTTATTCAGGTGTTTAAAACACAGTCTTAACCATTTTAACAGAGTGATATTACAACAGTTTGATCTTTGCTACCCATGGAAGACCTAGATATGTTTAACATGACTGCAGTATTATCCTGCAAAACTTTAATTCCTTAACACAGCAAGGGAAACAGGCCCCTAGGAACAGCTCAGTTTTCTCCAGTCATCAGCTTCTTATGTGGCGTCTCCATTATCGGAGGTTTGCAACCACGGCAGTCCATTCTGTACAATCCTCTGCTAATCTAATCTTCACCTTCTATGAAGCTTAAAATGTAAAGCAGTCCAAGATCCCTAGATACACGTTGATTAATGAGAGACCTGACACTAGATCATATTCATACTGTGGATGAAGATTTGCTAGCAACAGCTGCATTTGAACATTGTTGCTGTTGGAAGGTTTCTGGCATAGTTTCCTTGAAGGCAGAACCGGGCTTCCCCTGCCCCAACCCAAGAACAATAATATAACAGTACTACATAACCAGTACCGAGAGGCAGGAGAGGTCAGCTATATAGTTAAGTTCTCAGAAAAGTAATTCCTCTTCATACTGCTCAGAGAACAATGCTAGAAACCTGTAAGCAACACTCACATTCAAACAGCTGTTGCTAGTTAGCTTGAAACCAAGGACAGGGCACCAACAAGCCGAACATCTGTGCAGAGCTACACAGGCCCCTACTCAGTAGCATGCTTCTCTCAAAAGGATTAAATAGATCTGCAGAACAGAGAAGCATTTTTAAGTCTCATTCCTGGCTACCTCAGGATATCTCCCCTACTAAGTCACTAGGAAACAGTCCTAGACTGATTGATTCCCCACATACATAGTGAAAGTTTTGCCTCAGAACTGGACTTTGGTAAAAACACACGCAGAGCTAGGGTGCCTTGGGTTAGGAAGAATTGGTCCACTTCAGGAAGTGTATAAGGCTCATCTATTCAATGAGAGAGGGGAAGGGATTGGTTAGCAGCATTTTGCAGAAAGTAGCAGATAGTGAGTAACTTATGTTTTAATCTTCATACATACGCCCTGAGTATTATTTAGACCGAGGCCACAGTGTGCTAGGTGCTTCCCAGACATGCAGATAGACAATGCCCAGCTCCAAAGAGCTGGTTAGGTAAGCACATTTTATAAGTCAAGAGATAAAGTGATTCCTCCCCACCCTGTGCATTTTATGGCTAGCATACCAGCCTGACAGCCAGGTGAACAGGCCCATGGTTGGCAAACTATCCCATTGCTGCAATGATTTTTGGGGAACAACAAAATTACTGTGGTTGTCGGTTTCCTCTCTTCTAAGTATTGCTGATAAAGCCCAACCAAATACTCTTTACCATGCAACCTTTGAAGCACAATATAGCACCTTCCTTTCTAGATGAAAAGGGCAGTACCTCTGAAATGCTACCACTTCTGGGGTGGGAGATGTCAGCCAACAAACTAATTAAAGCAAAAGTGAAGGCGGGGGAAATTTTGGCTAGGACACTGGGACAAACCCCCTATTATGCAAAAGGTCAGGGGGGGGTTGTGCATCCCCCATAGAGCAGGCTGCAGCAACGTGTTATTGCTTCTCATGGTCTCCCAAAAACCTGCACAACCCCTTAAATTGCATCCAAGCCAAGGGACCTACCTACACCCCATCAGCATGCATGGCCTCATGCCCGCAGGATGCTGCTTCACCATGATGGGGGGGGGGGCAGCTTTCCCCAAAAGACAGAACAGGCAGATATATTGGGGGGGGGGGGGGAGTGCGAAGCAACCTGCGCTCAGAATGAATAAGCAGAAGCGTCTCTAGAGAGACGGGAGGGCGCTGCCACCAGACCGGCCCCGGAGTCACCCTCTGGCATCGCCATCACCCCCCCCCGCCCCATATCAAAGACTCAGGCCCCACGGACGCACGACCAGCCACCCCACCGGGGAGTCAGAAACACCGGCCGCCCCGCGACGCCAGGCCCCGCTCGCCACCCCCAGAGCAGGAAACGCTGCCCGGGAGCGGGGGGCCGGGGCCGGGGCGACAGAGCGGGGGCTCGGGGCGGGCAGGGGACAGACCCCGCCCCCTAGAGCCAGATACGCCCAGGGGGCTGAGGGGGGGCCGGGCACCCAGGGGCCGGCTAACCCCCGACACTCTCGGGGGGAGGGGCCCGGCGCTCGGATACCAGGGTGATGGGCTCGGTGTCAGAGCCCGGCGAGCGGGCCCCGGAGCGGCCAGGGGCGGCCGGACCCGCCGGGCTGGAGCCTCCCCCTGTGGGGCCCGCCCCCCGCAGGGCGCAGCGGCCTCCTCACCCATCTCCGGCTCCGGCGGCTCGTCACCAGGCTCCGGCTCGAGCTGCGGCGGCCACAATATGGCGGCCGGGGACGGGGGAGGGGAGGGAGGGAGAGAGGAGAACGGCGGCCGGGAACGGACAAACCTCCCCACAACGCGCCCCGCCCTTTAAAGAGGTAGAGACACGGCCGGGGGGAACGAGGTGCCTCCTCCCGCCCGCGGCCGGCGTCTGCGCTCCTGGGCGCCCTCCTGCGGCTGGGCATGGGAATAAGGCGCCAGGGCGAGCCAGGGCTCCCAGAGCTGCCCAGAGGGGTCAGGCCTGGGCCCATGGGGGGGCTGGTGCTGGGAGCCCAAGGCCGGGGCCCCACAGCGCCCGTGGGCTTCTGCTGGAGGTGGCAGGGCCCAGGGTGCCAGCCTGCCCCCCCTGCCCCGACCCCTGCTCCCGCCAGCCCTGACCCCTGTCCCGACCCCTGCTCCCGCCAGCCCTGACCCCTGTCCCGACCCCTGCTCCCGCCGGCCCTGACCCCTGCTCCCGCCAGCCCTGACCCCTGTCCCAACCCCTGCTCCCGCCGGCCCTGACCCCTGCTCCCGCCAGCCTTGGCTGACATCCTGCTTCCTCCAGTTCCTCCTCTGGACCAGGCTGGCTGATTCTGGCCAATCAGAACCTCCCCTTCACTCCAGCGCCAGTATCCCCCTCTGCACAGCCTAGGCCTGGCCGCTCTCACCCACCCGAAGCTAGTCCCGCAGCACATGTCCCAACAGACTTCAGTGCAACGACTTTCTGCTACTTGCCACCCAGCCCAGACTGGAGCTGGGACCCAGAGGTGAAAGGCTCCATATCCCATGACTCATTCCCTGATCCATCCTGCTCCAATTCTGACTGCGCCCAGTAACTGTTCCTCCAGCATCACTACCCACCCAGCCCTAGGAAATGTGCAAGTGAAAGTGAATAAGGAAAAGTTATTTACTTGTTCCCATAATATAAAAACTAGGGGCCACCAAATGAAATTAATGGGCAGCAGGTTTAAAACAAATAAAAGGAGGTTCTTCTTCACACAACGCACAGTCAACCTGCGGAACTCCTTGCCTGAAGAGGTTGTGAAGGCTAGGACTATAACAGGGTTTAAAAGAGAACTGGATACATTCATGGAGGTTAAGTCCATTAATGGCTATTAGCCAGGATGGGTTAGGAATGGTGTCCCTAGCTATCGTTTGTCAGAGAGTGGAGGTGGATGGCAGGAGAGAGATCTTATGTCCTTATGTGTTTGAAGCCTGTTTGCTTGTCTCTGCGGGCAAGGGAGATTTACACATCCAGGCGAATGACATTTTCTTGCTGTCTGTGGTAGGAAGTATTGTTAAGTGTATGATTCCATGCTGGAGAGAGTGCAGGACTGAGCCTGCAGGTATTCCCCCCCCAAAAAAAGCTGTGTGTTATGCTAGCAGCATCAAGCCTGCTGGGAGAGGATTAAGTGGGTTCTGCTGACTACGGGAGGTGGGAGTGATTTCGTAGAGCGCTTAGGGCATCCTGTCGAAAGAACCCTGGGAAATGGCTGATGTTTGTTCTCCTCTTGTTAATAGAGTGAAGAGAAAAGGAAGTTGCTGGTGGTGGTACAGAATAAAATTATTCCCAAGAATATTCCCCCTAGCTGGAGGAGGCAGTGCCTTTCCAGTGGTGTTCCTCTAACCTTCAAAGGAAGAGGGGTGTGGGGGGAGAAATGGGGGGGGTGCACATAAAGGAGACAATCCAGCTTCAGCTTTGCCATCTCCTCTTGCATGGGAGGAAGCTCTCCTCCTTCCCGTGGAATCTGTCCCAGGGGCAGCCTTCATTTTTGTTGATGGCTTCCCCGTTGATGAGAGACAGCTGCTGCTTGCACCCTTCCACTGCCTATCAGTCCCTCTCTCCAGCCCTGGCTGCTCGGCCACTCCCAAGGAAGGGCTTTGTCATCGCTCCGCCAAGGATAAGTCACATCCAACCCACATGTACCTCCCACTCATAGGATTGCTGGGGGCACTTCCCTCTCCTGCCCCTTGAGAAATCAGCAGTAAGGTGATCCTTCCTCCAGCTCTATTAGACATGGAAGGAGAAGGGCAGGGGGCCCAGGTGCCATCTAGTCACTCCAGGTTTTTGCATCCTCCTTTGCTTAGAGAGGAGCATGATCTCTATGCAGTGATAACACCCTAGAGTTCCACTGGCCAAACATCCTTAATCAGTGACAGTCTGGTTGTCTCAGAGGATGAGTTTACGGTTCCTGGGACAGCCTGACATCCCCAGCCCCACCTCAGTGACATCGTCTGGCTGTACTGTACGCAAGCCAGGCCCTGCAGAACTGGTCAGATACACATCCCAGCTTGGAAGCTAGCCTCACATGCTCCAGCAAACTTTACCAGTACACTGGAGCACAAGTCAACATCCCCTCCCATGAAGCTCTGGCTGGTCAATCTTCTGTGAGCTGGGGGCTGATTGGTCTCTCTTCTTACTCACCTCTTTCCTCAGACCGTGAAGACCAAGCAGCCTGTTCTTATCACAATGCAAACACACAGAGAGGTCCCCAGTTAAATAACCTGCTGATCAATGGACAAAGGGTGGGAATGGCAGTGAAGGAATTAGAGGAACAGGAGCAAAGCCTCACCCAAAAACACTGAGAAACTATTATTGTTCCTTGAGAAGAATGGTTTGGTAATTCCGAATGTACAGTTTACTTATGTCACTTCTGTTTATTATCTTCACAGAAGGCTTCTTAGGTCAAGTACAGCGGGTTGTCCAGGGTCCTGATTCCCCCCTGCCTTTCACCTGGAATATGTCACTTAACTGCTTTCAAATCAGAATGCTAGTTACACCCATTTTGCACAGCTGTAAGGGTCTAACCCATGTGCAAGGCCGGAGCAAAGCCGACCCCCCCCCTCCTTGTGTATTGAAGATTAAACATTAAAATCCCAGCCACTGGCTAGCCCTGGATTAAAGCAAAGACACGTCCCAGGTACACGTTTGCTTCAACCATTTTCCAAAACCAGCTTGTTCAGGGGCGCGAAGAACAAAAATAAAGATTTCACATTTGGCAGGAAGGGAGAAGTTCCGTTCCTAAGTGTCGCAGGGCAGCCGTCGCAGGGCATAGCTCTATAGAAGGTCGTAGAGTGGAAATGCCACAGACATGCCCAGAGCCAGCCTGGACTGTGGCCAGTCATCCATTAGGGGAGCCCAGAACACGGTGAACTCTCACAGCTGATTGGACTAACCCGGGGCTTAAAAGCAAAGTTTTGTTGTGGCCGAGCACAGAAGATCAGTGTTAGTTCCAGGCTGGTAGGGCCGGAGGAAAGCCGGTGACCACCCACTTTCCTGCCTCTCTGTGAAAGTGACGCATAGCAAGTTCTGTTACCCGCTACAAATGCTCCAGGAGCTGAGGTAGCAACTTCCTGCACAGCCGGCTCAGGTGCACACAGCCTGGGAAGGCAAAGGAGGCCAGAGAACAGAGGCAAAGGTCTCCCCAAGAGCAACCCGGTGGTGACTCTAAGCTGGGAAAGGCAAGGGCTGAGGGGAGTGCCCATCACAGGGGACCCTGTCTCCATTCTGCAGGGAGCCTGCGAGCTGCTGGGCGGAGGCAGCTGGATTTGCTCTGCTCTTTGTGCCCAATTGGTTGTTTCTATAAAATTAGATACAAGCTAAGGTTAGAGGAAAAACAAGCCCATGTCAGCTGGGCCAGCACCTGGGCTGGCTCCAACCCTGGGTGTTTCACTAAGCCCGGCCTGGGGTGGAGGAGTGGGATCCTCTCTGCACCAGTCACTCACGGGTGGCCTTTAATTAACTCTTTGCAGTTACTCAAATGCATCAGGGCAGAGCAGGGAGGGAGACCCATGCTGCGCTGTGGGAGAAGCAGCTGGGGCCCAGAGAGGGGGCAAATCCGCTCTCCCCTTTGGTCTCAAACTTCTCAAGGACAGAGGCATGGCACCCAGAGTGCACCCTCTTGGCTAAGTCATGTGACTTCGGAGGCAGGACATGACAGGCATCACATGCCACCTTAAGGGAAAGGCCATGCTAGCGCATCTCCTGCCCAGGACAAGCTGGGCTGTGTGACCCAGCTGCTGCCCCCTCCCTACCCCCATTCTCACCTCCACCCATTACCAGCAGCCAGATCTGCCTCCTGTGACCCACCAAAAAGCCTGGGAGAAGCAGTTTGCATAGGACATACACTTAGCACCAGGGCCCCCTCTGCCTCGCTCTCCCGCCCTGGATGCTGAAGCTAGTTTGGCAGTGCCCCTGTGGAGATGATTTGGGGAGGGCTTCCCCATGGCACAGCTCACCCCGCAATCCAACTATTTGGCCCCTACACAATCCATGCTCCCCTTCTCCAAAATCAACCCCTCCCGCACCCAATCACTCATTCCCCACCCCAGCCTCCTCCCACATCCAGCCTCTTTCCCTCCCCTAAATCAAACCCCTCCAAAGGTGTCTCATCTCCAAATCAGGCCCTCCAACAAAAGCCAAGTTAGTCTCCCCCTGGCCCTCCTCACCAACCTGCTAGGAGCTGGGTCAGATTCAGGGTTGGAGGAGGCAGCTGCTGCTGCTGCCACACAGCCAAACCCGGCCTTACGGCTGGAGGTGGAGGGGAGGGGGGGTGGGGGGGGGGTGCGCTGGGAAGCAAGGAGCTGATGTACTCTGCTTGCCCCTAGGTTGCGGAGCCTCGTGCCAGGCAAGCCAGAGCACATCGGCTGGACAGGAATAGAGAAAGCCGGAGCCTGAGGCTAAGAGTCAGAGTAGGCAGGTCTCCCTTGCACCCCACAGCTGGTGCTGGAGGAGAGAGAGACACTCCAGGGAGGGGAATACACCTAGTCAGAGCATGGACCCGCTTCATTCAAGACCCTCTCCAGTGAGCTAGGACCACAGCACCCTCTGCTGGACTAAGGGGTAATGCAGTGACCCCGTTCTGCAGACTCAGCCCGAACGGCTTGTTTTGCTGTGAACCCTCTCCAAGTGATGGGGGCCCATGCAATCCCATAGCAAGACGGGAGAATTCCTGCTCTCCGGGCGCAGTCCGGGGCAGCACAGCGAGCCGAGCCGCAGCAAAGGAACGACGCCCACAGAAACATTCTAAGATGTCCTTTTATTAAAATGTGCGTCACTGTTTTGTGTGGCGGCGTCCTTTGCGGTGCTCCAGCTGTCAGGGTGTTTCGGGTGACCAGCTCGGCGGTCTCAGCGCTCGAGCCCAACTCGGGGGAACCGTTAGGTGGTCCGTGGCCTCCCGTTCCCGCCCATGGCAATGTAAACGTCAATAGGAACGTTGGGCAGGGTCAGGCAGTGGCACCCGGGGCATCTTCTCAGCTGCCTGCACAACGAGAGAGAGGGGTTAGTCCAGTTGCCCAGGAGGGTTGTGCAAAGCCACAGATTGAGCCCCTCAGCGTCACAGGTGCATGGTCCAATAGTGGCTTATTCACTACCATGAGGGGTGCAGATCCCCAGAGCCCTCGGCCAGCTGCCCAGGGATCAGAACCCATCTGGCTAGTTGAACATACCCCACAAAGGGTCCTTCAGAGCTCTTGTCCTCCTCCGACTTTATGCAGGGAGGGAAGATTTAGGGGGATACATTTCCCCCCCACACCATATCCAGCTTCTCTGTCAGCTGCTAGCAGCCTGGAGCTGGAATTGATGGCCACTCTGGAATTTTCTGCCTTAGGAATCTTCTGGCAAAAAAAGGACAACCCTCCCACCCCGTCCCAAATGCTCCCCTTAACAAGGGCCCTCAATGCAGAAGTCAGCCCTAGATGGGATGCAGGTCCTGCACAGAGACCATGTGCCTGAAGAGATAATGACCAAGGGGTCGCAGCCAAGCCCTGATGGTTGGCAATAAGTGGGAGGAGGCCGGCGCTTGGCAGTAATGAGAGAGTCTCTTCCAGGCAGCGATCTCAGCATGGTGAGGGCCCTCAGTCCAGAAATGCCCAACCTGGGCCATGTCCTCAATGTTCTAAGCTAGTAAGAGGCAAAGTGCACAGCAGAGCCACAGATGTGTTAAGGGTACAGGTGGAACAGCCTGTTTCCATAGAGATGGGGTGCTAATTACAGCATTGGTCGTTATCCGGTGATTAAAGACCTGACCACTAGAGAAGAGGGTTCCATTCACAACCAGTCTGTTAGGTTTATAGACCGAGCCGGGCAAAAAATTGCACATTTTTTTGGTGCTAAATGCCGCTTCCATGACATTGAATTATTTTGTGACTCCCTGTGGATTTCACCCCGTTGCCTGGGTGGGCAGAAATCTAAACAATTTCAGATAAACCCAGCCGTTTTGTTTTGACATTTTCTAAATGAAAAGGTTTAAACTTTTCAGTTTGAAACCACTTTTCACTTCAAAATGTCCTGTAACTTTATTTAAAAAACAATCACAACTGGTAAAACAGGGCCAATATCAAAACAAAACTTCTTGTTTGACCCAAAACAGTTTGTTTTGTACTTTGTGGAATTACCAGCAAACCAGAAAATCGGTTCTGCACCCAGCTCTTTCTAAACGGACCTTCTGGCCCACGGACCCCCCCCCCCTCACTAGATTTGTCCCCCGCTCTGCTCCTCGCTCTAGCAGAGCATCTTGAGCCTGCTCCTCCTTGCATCTCTCCACTTGCTGCAGCCTAGAGAGGCCAGTGTATTGTAGCCCTGATTTCCCCAGAGGCGCCAGTTACGGCAGGGGGTGGGTTTGATTTTGCCCTTGTCTGATCAGCTATGACAAGGGGAGAGGCAGGGCGAGACATTGCATCAGAATGAAGTGCAGCAGCAAGCAAGCAAAACTTGAGGTACAAGGCTTGCGCCCATAGGGAGCGCTAGAGGGTACAGCCCTGTTACAGCCCAGGGAGATCTGGCTTGGAGTTAATTACTTGGCCTCAATAGAAGTGTCTGACCCACAGCCTTCGCTCTCTGATGGAGGGGAGGCAGCAAACCAGTTTCCTCATTTTGACTTTCCTTGGGGCCCTGCCTCAGTCCCATTGTACAGGATTCAGCCCACAGTTGCCTAAAGTCGTCCCTGGGGCCAAATCAGATGCCAACAAACTCTTCCAACCAACAGGGTCCGAGTCCGGCTGCATGTTCCAAGCCAGGCCGTGCGACAGCCCCAGCTTCTGGTGCCGCCCGGAATGGTTTAGCCAGCTGACAGCCATCCTAACCCCACAGGGAGCAGGTGTTGGGGGAGGCAGGTTTCCTTCCCTTTCCCTTGGGCACAGGGCGTGGAACTCGCTGTGACACTGATCTGGGGCGGGATGACTAGGGCAGCGGCTTTCATTGTCCCCCAAAGCCTGATTTGTAGAGATCACAGGCGAGGGTGGGCCTGGAGAAAAAGGGGTGCAGTTCCACTGGCTTTGCGAGGCCTCGGCCCTCTGGGCTCATCCCTGGCCCTTTACAGAAGCCCAGCGTGTTCTGAGTGGAATGGGCTGGTGAGCCGGCCCTGGCAGGGACGCAGCGTGGCAAGAAGCGGCGGGGAGACCTGGAGGAGGTGCAGAGATTAGCGAAAGGGGGAGAGAAGGGACCATGGCTCCTATTCACTCTGCCCTGTAAAACAGGCACAAAGGGGGAACTTGGGAAAATTAGAAGGGCAACACTCCTACTTCTAAGCCTTGAAAGCGTCACTTTCCTGGGGGAATTTGCTGCTGTAAGACATGGAAGCAGGGGGGCCAGACCATCCCAAAGGGGGGGGCCGTTCATAGCAACATCTAAGCACGCCAGCTGCCATTACAGCATCAAGAGGAAGGTTTAGGAAGTGCATCCATTCTCATGCTTCAGGGCCGAACGTGATTGCTAACTGGGGTCAGGAAGTAAGCACCCCACTCCCCTCTGTATGGCTCTGGAGGCTGTATGCCTTCCTCTCAAGCACTGGGCACCAGCTGACTCACAGCAATGACAGCTGCTGCAGCTGCCCTTACCTTGCTGCAGTGTGCTCAGTGGCAACTGGCTCTTGGGTCTCTGGAGCAGCTGCCAGGCTGGGAGAATCTCCTGCCTCTATGGGGAATCTCCGAGCTTGTGGGGTCTCCTGGGAGCTCATGTCCTAGCCCCAGACCTGTCTGAGTAAAAGAAGGACCAAGGTCAGAACCTGTGTGACCGGGCAGGGTGAGCTCACGATTTCAGGCCCACCCCTGCCCCAAGCTGCCACACCCTTCTCTGGCCTAGGCTCACTTCTTGAAAGCTCAAGAGGGTTCCCAGGAATAAACCTGGCAGCCTGCAGTGCCTAGTGCAAAGGGCAAGATGTGATGGGGGCCAGTGGGAGGCACGGAGGCTGTTACATTGTGACACGGAAGGGCTGCTCTGACATCACAATACAACCCGTGAGTGGCAGGGTACGACCTTCTCCCTTCTGCCGGGCACGAGACTCAGGCTCAGGCCTTCTTGCTTACGATTTATTATTTGGACTGCAGTGGCAGCTAGGAGCCCCAGTCCTGGACCCTGTGCGAGGCGCTGTACAAATACAGAACAAAAAGCTAGGCCCTGCCTCACCGAGCTTGCAATCTAAGTATAAACACGAGACATGACCGATAGGGGAGCACAAGGAAACCATGAGACAACTGGTCAACATGAGGGGCGGCAGCACAAAAGACTGACCTAGTTCACATCTAGGGCTAGTCTTGGGTCAAAGCCCCACCGTGCTGTGAAGGTGAACAGAGGAACTGCCTCTGCTGGCCCCAGGTTTCCCCAAAAGCTCTGGGTCTCATGACGAGGAGGACCCTTCCTTGACCGTGCCCAGATCAGAGATGTATCTGGGGTTGATCTTTGCTCCCTCCTGGAAGCTGATCCCCGTGGGGATACAATGTGGGGTTTAGAGCGGGATCTGGGGTAGCCCCTCACCCTGGACTCTTACCCTGTCCTGGAAACTGAAACTAAACAAATAAAGCCATCCTGCCAATTTGTTTGACCAACCAGGTCCATCTGATCAAACTCAGACTGTGAGCTCTTTGAGACAGGGACTGTCACTTGTTCCATGTCTGTGCAATGCCCAGGACAAAGGATCCCTAGAGAAAGGAAGCAGTGTTGCCTATGGGCTGGAGCACTGGACTGTGTCTCAGAAGGCCTGAGTTAAATTCTTGGCTCTGCCACTGGGTGACCTTGGACAAGTCACTTGCCTCTTTCTGCCTCAGTTTCCCCCATCTGTAAAATGAGGTTAATTGTACTGACCTTTGTAAAGTGCTTTGAGATCTATGGGTGAAAGCTGCTAGATGAGAGCTAGGTAGTTTTGTTAAGCACTATGTAATACAAACAACAGACATCCCAGCCCTTGTATTCATTTGAGGGCTGGTCTGGATCCTCCCTCCCCCACCCTCAAATTCACTTGGATCCAGCCTTGAAAACTTGGTCAGATCTGCACAGTTAGTGATCATACTGCAGCAGGCTGGGGAATATTTGGGGTCTGTTCGTTATGCCAAAGCCTGTGTAGCGCTCGGCTATAGAAGCCCCTTACCCACGATCCCCACCAATAGGTCTCTGGAGATTTATCCCATCGCTGTGCCTGGAGTGACTCAGTGCAGGGTTGTGGGCAGGTTAAGTAACTGCCCATTTGGGGTGCTTGCCCCCTGATTGGTGCAAATCCAACCCCTTTGACCCATGCAACACAAGGTTACATCATAATAGGGGCTGAAAGTTTTAAAATGTCCCGCCCCAGCTGCCCCCGTCATCACGGGACTTTGTCTAGGCAGGAAAATGATCTAGCGTCCAGGGCTGCAACTCTTGCAGGCCCTGGTTAGGGAGAGAAGCAGAGCACAGAGATGTCATCTCCCAGCATCTACAGGATGACCTGAGAGAATGACCAGTCCAAAATTCAGAGAGGAGATGGAGGAGTTTTTATTCTCCAATGGCTACCAGCTGGGCAAGACCATTGGGGAGGGGACGTACTCAAAAGTGAAAGAGGCCTTCTCAAAAAAGCACCAGCAGAAAGTGGCAGTTAAAATTATTGATAAGATGGGGGGCCCGGAAGGTAAGAGGCAGCTCTGGGAGACGATTCTGGGTTAGATGGTTGAGGAATATTTATAGACTCTAAGGCCACAAGGGACCACTCTGATCATCCAGTCATGGGGGGATAATCTGCTGAACATGAGCTCCCAGTGTGATGCTGTGGCCGAAAGAGCTGATGTGATCCTGGGATGCATAAACAGGGGACTCTCGAGTAAAAGTAGGGAAGTTATTTTACCTTTGTATTTGGCACTAGTGTAACCGTGGCTGGAATGCTGTGTCCAGGTCTGATGCCCACAATTCCAGAAGGATGTTGATAAATTGGAGAGGGTTCAGAGAACAGCCATGAGAATGATTAAATCATTAGAAAACCTGCCTAGTGATAGACTAAGAGCACAATCCAGTTAGTTTAACAAAAAGAAGGTTAAGAGGTGACTTGATCACAGTCTATAAGTACCTATATGGGGAGCAAATATTTAATAATAATGGGCTCCTTCAGTCTATCCGAGAAAGGTCTAACATGATCCAACGGCTGGAAGTTGAAGCTAGACAAATTTAGACTGGAAATAAGGCATACATTTTTAACAGAGAGAGTAATGAACCGTTGGCACAATTTACCCAGGGTCACGGTGGATTCTCCATCACTGACAATTTTTAAATCAAGATTGGATGTTTTCTGAAAGCTCTGCTCTAGGAATTATTTTGGGGAAGTTCTCTGGCCTGTACCATACAGGAAGTCAGACTAGATGATCACAATGGTCCCTTCTGGCCTTAGAATCTATGACCTTCTCTGTAACAGGCTAGAGAACTTCCCCAAAATAATTCCGGTTTGAACTAGTCGTCTTGTAGTTTGCCAGGCATCAAGGTATTGGCGCACTTAACTGTGCATACTACCAAATATCTCCACTGCTTTACTTAGGGCCTACTTTTTCCCTTATGCAGAAAAACCCTCTGGAGGGGAAAACTTACCTGAGAAGTACTATGAGAATCTTCTCACATCGTCTTCTACATTATCTCATCAGGGGAGGATCGGTGACTTGCCACAAACTTTTCATTCCTAACAAAACACATTTCAGGTTTCCCTACTGGATGCATTAAACTAAAATAAAAGGTTGAGTAGGAGGTGGGTTCCTAGGGGAGGCTGGTCTCTCCAGAACTACTCCAAGGCAGGGGACTTTCCCTCTTGCCTCATTCACTTGGAGGGTCAGCTGCCAGCGTTTCACAGACTACCCACTCTTCATCTTCCCCACCAACTGGTGGGTGGTGCAGTAGCTTACTGGATGCAAAGGGGGCCGGATTCACTGATTTCCTTGTAGAACACGTGTACAAGAATTCAACCCAGACCCTCCTCTAGCCAGCTCACCAGGCTTGTAGGTTGGGGTAACCGCAGTGCCTTTCAGATCACCTCCTATAGCACATAATGGTATTTACTTGGCCAGATCTGTGTCCTAGACTAAAGCCACAATCAGATAAAAGATTCTAACAACTACACCTCCTCGCAAAGCAGAGTAAAACCATGAAAACAGGGTTTTCCCTGTGGAAAGCAGAAAGCTGCTAAAGGGGCATAAGTTCTACAGGTTTGTTGTTGTCGTCGTTCGTTAATCAATTGAAAGATCTGCTCTACTTCAGCTACAAAAGATGAGGCTGGATGCAGGAATCGGATGTGAAATCAATATGCAGGAGGTTGGTCGAGAGGATCAGAATTATGGCTTCTAGCCCTAAGATCTGTGAAGCCAACTGAAAGTAAATATGTTACAGTGCTGACCCTGTGATCACTTTACAACCAGCCACGTTCCCAGGGTTATGAATGGGAAAGCGCCTCCTTTTAGCCCCAGTTTGTGACAAACAGGGCCCCTGCCCCCCTTTACAAGGCAGCCTCCACTGAATGGCCAAAAGCCCCAGGCACTGCAGAGATACTGCATCCACGAAAGACGATACACACTCTTCTTGGTAGCCAGCAGCTCCCTTGAGATTTCCCATGCCTTGAATGAATCTGTCTTCTCTCTCTTCAGAATTTATCCAGAGATTCCTGCCTCGAGAGCTCCAGATCGTCAGGCGCTTGGATCACAAGAACATCATCCGAGTGTACGAGATGCTGGAATCCGCCGATGGGAAGATCTACTTGGTGATGGAGCTGGCAGAAGACGGGGATGTTTTTGACTGCGTTCTGCACGGAGGTCCTTTGCCCGAGAGCCGCGCCAAGGTGCTCTTCCGCCAGCTGGTAGATGCGATCCGCTACTGCCACAGTTGTGGCGTGGCGCACCGGGACCTAAAGTGTGAGAACGCCTTGCTGCAAGGCTTTAACTTGAAGCTGACTGACTTTGGATTTGCAAAGTTGCTCCCAAAGAATCGTAAGGAGCTGAGTCAAACGTTCTGCGGCAGCACTGCCTACGCTGCACCTGAGGTGCTCCAGGGCGTGCCCCACGACAGCCGGAAAGGGGACATCTGGAGCATGGGCGTTATTCTGTACGTTATGCTGTGCGCTAGCCTCCCCTTTGACGACACCGACATCCCCAAGATGCTGTGCCACCAGCAGAAAGGGGTCTCGATTCCTGGGCACCTGGAGATCTCAGACGAATGCCAGGATCTCCTGAAAAGCCTCTTGGAACCAGACATGATCCTGAGACCTTCCATTGAAGAAGTTGGTTGGCACCCATGGCTGGCAAATTCCTGATAAAGACCATGTCACGCTCTCCCCAAATAAAGGGGACAGATTGCTTCCAAAATGCTTACAAATATTTTAATGTTATGCTTGGTTTCCAGTCTATCCTTACACCCCCCTCTCCTCCTCCCAGTGCCTTATGCAGAGGATGGCGGGTCTGCAGGGAAGGACTTGGGGGTTGTTCCATTTCACACCTTCATCAGGGATTTTACTCATTCGAACAAACTGCATGGTCTGAAGAAACCTAACAGTGTTTGTGCTGTTTCCTTTGTAGCTGGGCACCTCGCTGAAGTGGGGAAACCTGGGATAGTGTCTGGCCACCTTCCCAAGACATCTCTAGTGATGGCACCTCCAGAGAACACCCCAACTGAGAGGAGAGAGTAAGCAGAGAAGTTGGCTCCTCCATGTTGAGGGTAGGGGAAACATGGAAAATTACAATAGGGTTATAGGAGTAACAAGGGGAAATCAGTGGGGAAAAACATCTGCTCAACATCTTAGTCGTCTATATACAAATGAAAGGAGTAAGGGGAATCAACAGGAGGAACTGGAAGCTAAATTATCTTAACTGCCATCACAGAGACTTGGTGGGAAAAGTGTCATGATTGGAATAACAGTATAGGGCTGGCAGGATAAAAGCAGTATTGCATTATATATCAATATATACACACTTGTTCTGAGGTCCAGAAGGAGGTGAGAGGCAGACCAGTTGTGAGTCTCAGGATAAAGATAGAAGGGGTAAACAACAGGAATGTCACGGTAGGGGTCTACTACAGACCACCAAATCAGGAGGAGGGGGTGGATAAGTCATTTATAGAACAAATCACAGAAATATCCAAAACATAAGACCTGGTAGTAACAGGAAACTAACTACCCAGACATCTGTTGGAAAAGTAACATGGCAAAACACAAAATTCCCAGTAAGTTCTTGGATGTGTTGGGCAGACCACACACTTTCAGAAAGTGGCGGAAGTAACCAATGGGAGAGGCAATACTTGATTCTGACCGACAGGGAAGACTTGGTAGCAAATTTGAAGGTGGAAGGCAGTGTGGGTGAAAGGGACTATGAAACAATAGATTTAATGGTTTTGTGGAAAGGAAGGAGTGAGATCAGCAAAATAAGGACAGCGGACTTCAGAAAAGCAGACTTTAACAAACTCGGAGAACTAGTAGGTAAGGTCCCATGGGAAGAAAATCTAAGGGAAAAAGGAGTTCAGGGGAGCTGGCAGTTTCTCAAGGAGACAATATTAAAGGCACAACTGCAACCTATCTCGATGCGAAGGAAAGATAGGAAGAATACTAAGAGGCCAATATGGCTCCCAAAGGAGCTCTTTAATGACTTGAAAATCAAAAAGGAATCCTACCGAAATTGGAAACATGGACAAATTGCTAAGGAGGAGTCCAAAACAATAGCACAAGCATGTAGGGACAAATTCAGAACAGCAAAGGCACAAAATGAGTTACATCAAGCAAGGGACATAACAGGCAATGAGAAAAGAGGTTCTTTAAATACATTGGGAGCAAGAGAAGGACAAAGGAAAGTGTAGGTCATCTACTTACAATTAAAAACAACCTTGACAAATTGGAAAATTGCTCTGAATGGACTGTCCAGCCTGCCCCCAAACTAGAGTCATGCCCAAAGCAGGGGCTGCCACTGGGCAGCAAACCACACCCAGACTCATTTCAGAAGGATGGCCACACGTGGCCTGTAGGTGGTGGAAATAAAGACAACCCAATGCAGGCAGTTGATTCGGTAGAATTCCTTTAATTTCTGTTAACTGCAAGTCTGTAAAAGGTTCAGGAGAAAGTTGTCGTTACAAAACTAACAGCTGTTAGAATCTCTCTTTTGCCCCAGCTATAAAATGCTCCCAGGAGATGCAGTATAATTTAAAATAGAGAATATTGCACAAATAACCAAGAGGTTAATTAACTAACGAAAAAGAGTTACAAAGAGAAAGGCAAGCTCCGCGCTTGCTCCCAGCTCCAACCTTGGGACATGAGCTTCCAGCTGGGAACCATACCTTTAAATGAGACTGGAGTATATACAAGGGGGTCCTCGCTGGGCGCAGCATGAAGCGCGAACGACATGTTCTCAGATACTTCCAGATAGACACCAGTCTCCTGGCAAAGGGCCCAGCTACACAAGGGTCCAACCGCACTGGGGGACCTAGTTACGACAGGGATGTCTCCTGACTTGGCTCCATCTCAGTAGAGAGGGGACCTAGTTGCATTTTTCCTGCGTCCCCAAGATGCACTGTAGCCTAGGACAGAGCTAGGCTGTAGCATGGCTGAGACCCTTTGAATCAATTCTACAATGACAAGCTGGAGCCATGTTGTAGGCTGGTCCCTGGACCTGGTGGGCTTTGTGGCATAGACAGCTCAGACAGGGATCTGGATGACACAGCCACCTTCAATGCACCCACATCAGCTGCTGCCGCCACTGGAGAATCTCCCCATGGGAAAATTGACACTCCAAGGCCCCAGAAGTCTAGTGCTGTCTAAAAATATAGGGAAACCCACAGCCCCAGTGAACTGGCCCTTAAAGAAGCAGAATGACCTAAAGAAACCATGGATAAAACCAATACTTTGAAGGCCAGAGACAGTGGGGTAGACGCTGTCCCCTTAAGATAACTGTGTACTGGTGACATCCACTGGGGAGCAGCATTGTGTGACAGATCAGAAGGACAAAGAGAGAAGGGAACTCCCCTCCCGCCCTGGACAGAGACGACAGACCGAAAGGGGGTCTACAGCAGTCAACAGGGGTGGGAGAAAGAGAGTCGGAGTCTTGCAGGGGGCTCAGCTGAATAGGAGCAGAGACGATCTAGCAATATTTGGAGTGCATGGGGGACAGGCAGGTCCTGCCAAGGAGGTGAAAGGGAGGGGTGGATTCCAGGAGAGGGATTCAAGCAGCAAAGTCAATGGCTACAGTGACCAGCCCCTGCCACCAGGTACCATCTGTTGTGCAAGATGCTTTTGCCTCCCGCTTTACATAGAACAGCGAAGAGTGGTGGGACCTGCTGGCAAAGGCTGATGTTTAAGTGGTGGCCACCGTACCTACGTTTGGTCTTTTAAGTGACCAAGCTGGGTGGCTGGTGCACACAGACAGGGGCAGTTCTGCCCTGGATCGGACACAGGTCCACTGCCTGCCCAGAAAAGCCCATTCAGGAGAAAACTACAAGCATCAGGACGTTGCCTGAGGAATTAAGGATGACAATTAAAAGTGCTCATCACCCAGCAGAGCGGAGAGAGGCAGTGCAGATAGCAGAGTGGGGGATGGTGAAGCGACTCCCTTTGGAGGCGGGCTGCTGCTCCCGCAGCTGGGAGTTTGGGTTTCCAACTGAAAAGCTGCATCCCAAGGAAACAGAAGGAAGTGCCGGAATTTCTGTAGCAGCTTCTAAGACAACAGGCCTGGTTATGGTTCAGGAAGAGGCAGGGAGTCATTTAGTTCCCTCTAGAGAAGCCTGGCTCTAGATCAAAGCCTCCAGCCAACTGCCTTTCCTCACAGTGGCAAGTGTAGCAATACAAAGGGGCTTCCAGTGCTGCATCTCCAGCCTCTGGTCAGTCCCACTTTGGGGGCCTCTCTCAGAGTTAGTCTGGCCTGGAGTTTGGAGTAATGAGTGAACAGGAACAATTCGCACTGAGGAGCCTTCTAAACTGCTGTATTGTAGGTTATATTCACACACAAGTAGACAGTCAGCAAACTGACATCCTGCCAATGCAGACCAATCCCGTCAGGTGTTCTAGTGTCCGGCTCGATCCCAGGGCCCCACTGGCCCCACCTGACCTGCCACCCCCCCAGGCCTCAATCTGGGCAGTCCGTTTCAACTTCGCTGGTCTCTAGGACCTAGTGAGAAGATGCACCCCCCCTCCCTAGCACCCCTATGCGTATGAGTGTAACACCCGCTACCACCTCTTCCAGCATCTGAATGGGTCATGAGTTTGAGCTACCCCTTAGGATTTAGCAGGGATGGAACTCCTCCAGCCTGGAACTGAAAACCTCAGCACAGTTACACATGAAAGGAATAGTCGATCTGTGATTTAATTCACATTGGATGGTGGGAATGAGCCTGTGACACACACAGAGGAAGCAATCGCCTTATTCCCAGTCCTCCCACTCTTCATCTTCCAGCTGTAAACAGGAGAGAGACATCTATTAGTCGGTTTAGACAATACACCAGCCATCTGCCTTTAAGGTGCCACCAGACTGCTTGTTGTTTTTATAGATACAGACAGACTAACACGGCTACCCCCTGATAAGTGTCACTTGCATCGCCCATGGGTGTGAAAAAGTCACCCCCCGGAGCGACACAAGTTACAGCGAACTAAGCGCTGTCTACACTGGCGCTAAGTCGGCAGGAGACGCTCTCCTGCCGACATAGCTTCCACCTCGTGCTGAGGTGGAGTAATTATGCTGATGGAAGAGCACTCTCCTGTCAGCACAGGGCGTCTTCCCCAGACACGCTGCAGCTGCGCCGATGTACTGCAGTAACAGATTAGCCCGTAGGGTCCAGACAAGGCAACCACGTCCGTGCAAAGCCTGGCAGACAGAACACACCTTGATTGCTCTAGTTTCACTGTTCTGGGAAACAAGTGATCCTTTCTCAGTAACCGTCCTTGTAGGGTTTAAAGGGTTAATCCCCTCCCTCTCTCTAGCTAGTCCCGGCATGACTTTTGTGGGCAAGAGCCCAGATCCACATCTGGCTCCCGCAAGGCTGTTCTATTGTGCTCAGGGTCCCCACTGCTGGAGCGCGAAGATGTCCGGTTATTCAGCTGCGACTGGCTGCCCAGCCCAGCTTCTCTTTGGGAGGAGAGGCCAGAAGAGCAGCAAACCCCGTGGCTCTCTAAAGCACATTGTGCTGCACTGCCTTGCTGTCTGCCTTGTTCTGAATCCCAGGGATTTCCCCTTAGTTCCTACATGCTGGGATCACTCTCCTCTCAGCTCTGTGACAGAAGGAGTTGGCAGCTGACTCCAGGCGGGAAGCTCCCAACCGTGGTAGTGCTCATGCACAGGTGCAGTGAGAAGCCTCTGAAAACAACAATGCAGGGTGGATTCTGTTCTGGGAGGGATCTTCCACCAAGGTAGCCCCGCCCCGCCCAGCGTGCTGTCTCTCTTACCTCTCCGGACACCTCCACCTTCGAGAGCGCCAGCTGCACTTCTTCTTCCGTCATGTCCAAATCAAAGTCTTTCTCCCAGTCCTCACTGATATCGGTGCTGGAGCCTGAAATCACATGACACGGAGGTTAAGCCCTCTAGAAGGCAGAGAGCAAATGGGAACTCTGAAGGCTTTGGTGGGACCTGATAATGCATTGCGTTTCTCAAATATTTTACATTAGGGTCCCTGGCTCTTTAGAGTGAAGCAGATTTCATCAGCCCAAGATCATCCTACTTGGCTCCTGCCAGCTCACTGCCCCAGCTTTGGGGGCCCAAGGTTTGGGGTTAGCAAAAAGGCCCCTCCCCTTCTCTGGCCCCGCTATTCCCCAGCAAGATGTTAGTAAGGGCAAAGCAGGGTCCCTGAAGCCGCTGACCCCAGACTCCACTAAACAGACAAGGTCTCCTGGCTCAGGTGTTCTGAGAGCTGAAGACTTGGCTCATGCCAAAGGGTATCTGCAGGCCCAAAGTAACACAGAATTCAACTCAACCTAGCCACAAGATATCAGCAAGATTGAGGAATGCTAAGGCCATCTACCTCCAGGCTTGACTAACCACTAACCATCAGGGACCAGAGGTAAAAGAACATGACCAAGTCTTTGCAAACGCCCATGATGATACCGACAGTGCCCAGGGTCTCCAGGTGGAGCCTCTTCAAAGCACATGCACGCTGAGGACAAGCTCCTTGAGCGTTTGTGTACGTGGATTTCTGACCCATCAGTGAGACACCAACAAGGAGGTTACAAGGCAGACAAGAAGCCAGATGAGCAGGAGAGGGAAATCTGCCATGCCCTCCTGAGCTCACTACTGGCAGATGGAGGAGGGTAGGGAGTAGGTCTGGGCCGAACCGGACCCGGACTTCCGCTGTGTTCGGAGTCACTTCTGTTTGCTGGGGGATGAGAGCAAAGGGGAGCTCTGCCCAGCCCCACTCCCAAACAAGAGCCAAGCTTTAGTCACAGAGCAAATGCAGCAGGTAAAAAGGGACAAGAGATACACAGGCATTTGGCGTTACCATGACCCGGCTAACACCCCCTCTCCCCCGTGTGCTCTGGGCTGAGAAGGCTGCTCCCAGCTGATCAGAGGTCAGGTTATTGATGGGGGCTCTCAGGAAGGAAGAATTTCACACCATCACCAAGTACCTGCCACCATCCTGGCATTCTGTAGCCCCAGGGGTGGCCAGGAGGGGAAGAGGGTGTCCTACTGTGTCCTGTTGGGAAACTCAAATTTCTTCTTCTTCTAATTTGACTCCCTTCCCCAGTATAAACCCACATCTAACATACTAAGCTTCCTTCCCAGGTCCTGCTGCCTGGAGCTCAGAGGCATTTCCAGTGGCACCAGTACCTTTAGGGCCAGGCCAACAGAGTCAGGGAACATGCAGCTCACTTCAGGGTGGTGTCTGTACCCCCATGCCTGTGTCTGGCTTGCTGCCGAGACTCTTGCCATCACTAACTGTTGACGCCCCAGACCCTGTACTCTGGCTTTTTAGATGCCTCAAAGAGATAAGCAGAGTTAAGGCTTTCAGAATGAGATGAGCAAACCACAGCTACACCACGATCCCAGACCACCCTGACCACAGATTGTCAAGAACTTGAGTTGCAAAGTTTGACGCCCCCAAGTGGCAAAATTGTGTATTTCTGATTCTAAATGAGAAGTGAGGCAATCCAGCCCACCACCCTTCATCACACTGAAGGGTCAGATCCAGCACCCTTCTCCCTCCCAGAGCTCCCTACAGTCACTACAAAGCCAGGGAATCCATAGCCGCCCCTCGGTATGCTTTGGACAGCGAGCTGGGAAAGGTTTGTTCAGGATCGACGCAGAAATCATGTACTTGGCTGGTCTAGAACTTGCTCCACTACAGGATCTGCCTGTGGAGGCATCTATAGATGGGTGTAGCTTGGGGGCTGGCTATGTTAGCAACACACGGAACGCGAATAATCAAAGGCTCCCAATGTGGGACCATCAGACACAGCTCACCAGTTCAGCGCACTCTCCAGCTCACAGGCCTTTCACCCGGGAGTCACAGCTCAAGACCCATTTAGGCTGAACCCAGGACACAGAGGAATAAAGTGTGTCCATTATAAATCAGGCACCATACCCCTGAGAGCTGTGTTCCCTAGGGGAGGGTCCCCGGTGAGGGCTCAGTGCTGACAGCAGTTACCCACCTTTCTTCCCATTGTTGGAGGGAGTGGATTTTCCGCTGTCGGAGTTCAGCTCAAAGACTCGTAAATCTGTCAGCCCATCCTCTTTCAGAGTCTCTATCTGGGCCGTTGGCTTGCTCTCTGCCTGCTCCTTGAGCCCCGCAGAGCCCAGTTGCTCTGAAGACACTGCCAGCTCCCGAGTGGTTGTAGGAGGATGTGCAGATTCTGCTGGTTTTGGCCGGGAGCCCTGCTCTTCAGAAGTAGCTTCCAGTAACCTTTGGGAGAGGTCCCTGGCCCCGGACAGCGGCACTCCAGTCTGTAACTGTGCATCAGGCACAGAGGCAGGGTTTGCAATCTGAGTCACAAGGGAGACACTCTCGCTGCTCTCAGATGGGGTCACCTGGACTGGGACTGCAGCAAGACCAGACCAGCTTTCCTCTGCTGGCTCCTTTATGCTGGGGATGGGACTTCCCTCCAGGGTCGGGGGAGCAGCTGCTGCAGGGACCGATGATGTTTGCTTTCCCTCTTCTGGAGATTTCACATTCACACAAGGTAGGGGCGACATCCCCAAAAATTCCTCTGTGGAGGGGAGGGGGGAGTGGGAAAGGATTTCAGCACCTCTGTATGAAGCACAAATAGGCAGAGAACAACTGCTGAAAGGAGCACCTCCCTCCCCAACCACGGGCATCAGAGCCCCCAGCCACTGCTGGGAGCAGCACCAGCACCACAGCCTAGCGAGTCCGCTTGTTCCCCCCGGCCCACTCTGGGGATAGGTCCTGCTAAGCCTCCCTGCCAGTGGGCGCTCTGGTACAGGCAGCACACCGGAGCAGCAGGCCCGGCTTGGAACTAATGCACACAGGAGATAGTCCTCAATGTCCAGCTCCATCCCAAAACTTCCGGTGTGAGCCTGGGCCTGTCACTTTGTCTCTCTGTGCCGTGGCTTCTCTAGCTGTAACCTGGGGATGATCCCACAGGGGAGCTGAGAGGATCAAACCATTGAGGTTTGGGAAGCATTCTGAAACTACTGTGACAGGAGCCACACCTATAAAGCCGGCAGCCCCAGTGTTTTAACCAGCCTTCCCTCCAACTCTGTTCAGAGCAGGTTTAGACAGCACAGTGGTGTTGGGAGCATTCACCTCGCCCATGCTAAGGCTCCCACTGGCGTTAGCATGGTGCAGCCGATACCGGCAGTGGGCTATTTTGGGCCACAAAGCCGAATACAGACACAGTCCATAGGGGCGGAGAGAGGCGGCTCTTTCAGCTGGACTGAGGAGCTGGTTTCATGACAATTAGCAGGAACCATTCTACAGCAGCCGTTCTCCTTCCCAAATCCACCATGGGTCTCAAAAGCTCTCTCACAGCTTCCCTGCCATCTGACTTACCCTCTTCCTCTTCCCAGCCTGGCAACTCGTGATGCACGCTCTGCTCCGCCCTCTGCTTCAGAGCTTCCCTCCGAACCTCCTCCTGCAGGGAATTCACAACTGCAATCAGGAGCTGCGCCCACACCATCTCCTCCCAGATCCCGGCCCTGGTGTGCAGCGCTCCAACCCCTGCAAGTTCCCTACAGCATTGTCACTAATGGCAGGGACTTGGGGAAGGGAGCCCAGTTCTCTGCTGCTGTTCAGGGGATAGCAACTCTCCCTCTGATCAGAGGGTGCATGTTGAGTAACAGCCCCTTCGCACAGCTCCTCACCACACTGCACCCTCCACTTTAGCTTCCTTGCAGGGGAGACCTCCCTCCCCCCGAACCTACCTGCTCCAGGTGATGGACTTTATAGAAGTAGCGCTGCCAGAATTCGGAATGGGAAACAGCCACTGGGACCTGGGACCATTGGAAGGAAAGAAGAGAGGGAAGGACTCAGTGAGGAGAGCCTGGGGATGCTGCAGTCTCTGACCTCACTCCCCTTGGGGTTCCTCTGCCTTCTTGGCAAGGCCTGACACTGCAAACCCTTTATCCTTCTGGCAGAGAACAACTCCAGGGGCTCCCACTGGAACCCATTGACTGATGAAGCAGCCACAGTAAAGGGGTCGCTAGTGAGCAGCCCTTCCACCTACGACAGGCCACCTGCATCACCTCAACGCTCCCAGCCCTGCAGACCTGGGGAGAGAACAGCAGGGAAACCCAGGTCTCCCACACTAGGCCACTGCTCCCACCCACAGGTCCTTGCTCAGCATATCCGAATCCCATCTCCCTGAATAAGACAATACTCAAAATCTCTTATTAGATCACCAGGCACCATTCTGAGTCACTTCAGGCAAGGGCTGCCAATCCACCAACATCAGGAACTGCTCGCTGTCCCCGGGCTGACCATCACTCCGTTCAGAGGCGTGGCAGCTTAACCAGTTGTACAGAGAATAGAACCCAGACATCCAGACTCGCAATTGCCTGCTCTAACCACTAGACAACACTGATTTCCCTCTGCTCATTCAACTGCCCCATGACTTTGCCACTGTGCCCATACTCCCCTGGCTCCAACCACTCCTGGGATAGACTGTGCCCTATGTAAGCAACCTGCGTTTTCAGAATGCAGATGACTTGCTGTCAAACATCTGCTGGAGACTCATTACCCAAAATTCACCAAGATGCTTAGACAGACAGAGGCCAGACAGCTCCAGAGCAGCACATGACAACTGGCTCTGGACCTGCGATGCTGCAGTCCACAGGCAGAGAAAAGCCCAATGAGCTACTCGGCAGCAAAGATGCACAGGCTGCCCTGCTTGGCTAAAGCATGTTGTCATCCCCCTCCATCCCAGGCCCTGGAGCCCAAGGAGTATAGTTTCCTCCTCCTATCTCCCCTGCCTCCCACACGCTGGAGACTTCAGGCAGGTCTGAGCCTGCCCAACCACGAGAGAGTGCAGGAGCCAGGCAGCGCCTCACCATCTTGGTGTAGAGAGCCCGGATGGAGGGGCTGGTCACCAGCAGCTCCGAGATCTCCCCTTTCTTCTCCTCTAGGTTAAACTGCGAGAGCCAGGACTCAAAGAGCTCCGTGGGGCCTGCATAGGGGAAGCAGAGAGAGGTCCTTGGAACAAACGAGACAGGGACAGAAACACAGGGAGTTAAGGGGAAACATGCTGTCTGGTGCGATCAGATGCCACTGGAGTGAAGGGGTCAGGCTAAGACAGCAAGGGGCATCACAGAGGCAACAACCTGAGTCCTAAGGAAGGGAGCAGGAAGCACACTTCACTGGCTAAGAGCCCAAGGTGCATACTCCTGCAGAAACACTGATGGGATCCATAGACAGCCCCCGCCCACAAGAGGCAGGTCACGATGAAGAAGCAGGTGAATGAGAGGAGCTAGAAGTGCCCTTGACAATATCCCTTTAAAACTGCACATCGGGTAGGTGGGGGGTGGGTTGCATCCATGCCCACCCCACCCTATCTCAGACACACCACTTGCTCTGCCTTGCCCTGTCTCTCTACTGGAACAGAGGCTCAGCATTCACTCTTTGGCAAACTGCCAATGCAAATTGCTGGATTCCCAGCTCCGAAATCCCAGAGCAGGTTAATCAGGCAGCAGCTCCGCAGGTTCCCACACAGCACAGGGTATGGAGCCTCAGCCACACCTGGGCTGGGTCAACTCATAGGCTGCGAAGTTAACTCAGTTGCCGTGGCCTCTTTGCCAACAAGCAGCCCATGAAGTCAGCTGTGCTGGCGGTCTGTCACGGGGGCACGCGTCTACAGGGAACCCAACCCTGAGACCTGCCAAACACCACACACGCTAACACCTCAATGTCTCCCCCTCCAACCCAGCCCTCGTCCTACCATCCGGTTCGTTGCAGTAGGTTGCTGGGTCTGACTGCAGGGTGTAGAGACGAGCCTGTAAGAGAGCACACGCACGGGACGGCCATTAGCATGAGGGGCAGCGGCTGAGCCCAGTGATAAAGGGGGTCTGTCACACACATCCCTGGTGGGAGCTGAGGCGTTTCCCACCGAGCAGGCATTGAGGGGCATTCGGCACCTAAGTTCCCTCTAAACTGCGCGGCCGCGCAGCAGCCCATTAATCGCCACGCAGGTGCTCAGGGCTGCGGTGGGGAGAGATGCCTCTCCCCCAGCCCCGGACCTGCCACAGCCAGGGGAGAGGCTCCTCTCCCGCAGCCCCAACCCAGCGCCGGCCCAGACCTGTCGTGGCCGGGGGAGAGGCACCCCTCCCTGGCCCCAACCCAGTCCTGGCCCTGTCCTCTGCCCCAGCTCTGAGCCCCCTCCTGTACTCCGAAACTCTCGACCCCATCCCCGCCACATGAATTTTGTTATATGCACCAATATGTCACACATCATCTCCATATTGGTGCACATAACAAAATTCATTCCACCCATGCGGAAAAATTAGAGGGAACACTGCTCGGCACATACCTTGGTGCTGTCGTACGGCTCTGTAGTCCCAGAGGGTGTTGCCATCAGTGTTATGACATCGCAGTCGATGGTCTTATCTGGCGAAGGAGCGAACGTATCCGAGATGACACCCAGGAAGTCTGCAAGTCCCTTCTTCACCTTTTCAGTCGTGCCCGAGGAGCCTTCCGTCTTTGCAAAGAGAAAGACAAGGGAATGATCTAAACAATGGTGCCTGAACCGGAGACAGTCCCATGTGGTCTTTTCCAGCATCAGTGTCCCTTTAAAGAGAGACAATTCTCCTTTCCTCAAAGGGTGGTAGTGGGGGATTGTGCAGTCTGGGCTGGCCTGAGATGAGGGGGTGGTGGTGGGTGGGTGGTTAGGCGAGGTGATGGCAACAGATAGGCAGGGAACAAGTCTGGGCTGTGGGATGGGGCAGGTAGGAGTGGCTGGTTTGGGGAGAGGACAGGGAGCTGTGCTGTCATAGTAACAGCTGTGCAGGGCAAAGGTCTCCTTTGGGTCTAGGAAAGAGGAACCCATCTCCAGGCTTATCGCAACACCTAGGCAAAACATACTGTGCCTTTCCTGGTGGCACAGGGGGAAGCTGATTCTAAGCCTCACAACAGCAAAGAGAATGGGGAACCCAAGAGGGCAGGGGAGAAATTAGTTCCATCCAGTCTCCAAGCAGGGAATTCAGATCCAACTAGATATCCCACCTTCCTCCCACCCAAGTCACACAGTCCCACTCTCAGCTAAGAGCTTCCCCAGCCCCAAGCAAATGGAAATTAGCTGCAGGATTCCCCTTGCAACATCCGCCACTGCTGCGCAGAAACCTGGCCTGTGGCTCCAAAAGGCACCCCGCCCTGAGAGTCACAAATAGAAAGCAAGAAACTGGCCCTTCTGGGAGCCACAGCATGCACCTGCCCCACTCATCTTGACAACTGTGAATGGGGCACTGATATCAAACAGTCCTGGCAGCCATAACAAGGGAATCACTTAGGGTCATCACAGACACTTTGCACTGGGGAAGGGAGTTCAAATTCAAAGTCCAAGAGCGATGTGAATTCAGGTCACGCTATAAAGGCATTTCCTGAAAGGATAAGTCTGTGTGCTGCCAGAATCCCGTTTGACAGCCAGCTCCACTCTCTTGAATGAGAGCAGGAGGCAGAATCGTGGCTTGCCTGCTCTTACTTACAACCAGTTTCTCCTTGACCACGCTGGCGGTGGCAGCAATAGTGCATGCAGTATCATGCTGCACCACCTGGGTGAACTCAGTCAGGTCCCGCTTCATGAACTCCAATGCTTCCGTGGACTACAAGACAGAGGGACAAAGTATATCAACCTCGGATTCTCACACAAGTCCATCTTCACAGTAGGAATATCTGAGGCATCACAAACCCTGGAGCAACAGAGGCCTCTAACCTGAGGGATTATTCTGTATATGGAGATGACAGGGCTCTCGCAGGTGAGGCCCTACCAACACCACAGAAATAGTCATGTTTACAACACAGCTGGGAAACACAACTATGCCCAAACCACGTTACAACATGTTCCTTTCTTGCCAGTGCGGATAGAAAAAATGATGTTTTAACCCTGGCAGACAATTAGGCTAAAACCTGACTCCTTACTTGTCATGGACACGCCAGCGCACATTCTAACAGCAATGCTGTAATCATGTTTCCAGACTGCTTAGAGGTGATCGATGCCATAGTGCCGACAGGCCTTAATAAAAGCTGTCACTAGTGCACAGATCTACAGGGATAACTTTAGACGTAGCAAAGCGATTGGATTATTTTTTATACACACTTTCTTGGCTCCTTTATTGTTCCAATAGCCTTTGAACGAAAGCTGCAAATATATGGATGAGTCATGTTGCCTAGTTTCAATCTTAGTGTGGCTGAACTTCTCAGTCTCACGCCTTTGTGAATTGCGATGGGGGGGAGGGGGGCCAGTATGCTCTAGGCATTCTTCTTCCCACTGCCTGCAGTACAAGAGGCCTTTCCAAAGTGCAGATCTAGAACTCCAATGTAGTTCAAGCTTGCAAGTGGCTTTTCACAGCTCACACCTGAGGTCAGGGTTAGGGTTTCTATTTGAATAAGTTAAGACTTTCCAGTAAACAGATTTCCCCAAGAATAGTTGGTAACATAGAAGTAATGAACTGAACCCTTATTAGAGCAATAACACTTTACATTTACACAGGACTCTCCATGCCAAAGGATCCCAAAGCGTCTCATAACATCAAGCTCTGGGGGGGAACTGCAGCAACTGACCAGTACAGGGCATCTCACACAATGTGGTTAAGAAGGGAAATTTTGGCTAAAGCTGTTGTCCAACGGCTCCTTTTAGGTTAAGTGCCACTAGATAATTCATATCTTTGCAGAGCAGCCACACTCTGCTATCAGGGGCTCAACCAACATTTCACAGCTTACTTTATACTAATCGTAAGTGACAGAATAAAGTTCTGCACTGCAATACTGCTGCCTTACCCCAGAGCTGCACAGTTACTTAAGAAGTGCATTTTTAGAAAGCAACAGAGAGCATGTAGGCAGATTGAAGATAATACCTACATCATGGCTAATGCCCAGTTTATGTTAAACAGCAAGCTACAATCCATCGGGAGAAAAGAGCATTCACAGAATGACTCAGCCCTATAGGTTACTTTAAAAGATAATGTAGAAATCAGGAAGAATTTCCAAAGGGAAGAGGATTACACAGCAAAACAGAAAACACCCTAAGAGAGGCTCCTTACTAGGCCTGGTCTGCTCAGGTTACAGAAGAACCCACAAGAAGAGTGAGAAATCCAAGTAAATGATTGTGGTTTTCCTATGGGAAGATGCAAGATTTCCTTAAGCAATAGCTCGTCCTGTTCCATACAAGCAACCTCCTACCTTCTCTTTAACAGTCTGGTAGCTTTGCTGCAACCAGCTTCTCCACCAGCCTCCATCTTCCCTGTTACAGGATAAACATATGAAGCTGAAATTGTGAATTTCACATTATAAACTCACACCAAGGAGTCCATGAAAACATACATACATACATAATACCCCACCATGTGAATGAGCTACAGCCACCGCTTCTCTGTGTTCAAACCCTTTGGGCCTTCAGAGAACCTACCCCTTCCACCCAGCAAATCTCCTTTCAAAGGTATAAGCTCCAAAACGATTGCAATTAAATGCAAACTATCCCTGCAGCATTTCCAGCCCACACATTGCACCCCTGGGCTGTGACACAAGACCTACAGTATGAACCAAGCCATCTCCATTGACTTGCAGAGTAAACCCAATCCCAAAAGGAAACAGGGAAATTAGAGGGGTCAGTCCCCCTTAGTTTAATTATCTCAGGGAGAGTCAGTAACAGTGAGGAGGGCAGGCTTGATTGGTTTTTAAACTATAGGATTTTAACCAGACCATATTTCTAAGTCTCTCCTGTTCACAACCCCCATCACAAGACACACTCTCCATTTTCCCGATGGTTTCTGCCACACCATAATACTCTTCCCCCTATACAGCCAAATTCCCTGCTACCTTCAACCCAACCCACCAACCCCACCCAGCGAGCTCCCTTCCCACCTCCTCTGTCCCCCACCCAGCCCCCTTCCCACCTCCTCTGCCTTCCCACCACCACCCTCTGCCCTCCACCCCACCCACCCCTTGTGCCCCCCACCAGCCCCCTTCCCACCACCACTACTACCCTCTGCCCTCCAACCCCACCCACCCCTTGTGCCCCCCACCCAGCCAACCTTCCCACCACCACCACACTCCTCTGCCCCCAACCCCACCCAGCCCCCTTCCCACCACTACCCTCTGCCCCCAACCCCACCCAGCCAGCTCCTTTCCCACCCCCCCTTGCCTCCCAACCTCACACAACCAGACCCCTTCCCACCCCCCTCTCCTCCCTTCCCCGTACAGACCAATCCCTTCCCACCCCGCCCCCTCTGCCCCCCACCCGGCCAGCTCCCTTCCCGCCCCTCCCGCACTAGGGCGCCCCCCTCAGATCCCTTCCCCCACCGCCAAGGCACCGCCCCCCGCTCTGCGTTACTCTCACCCTTCCGCCATTTTGGACGCCTGACGTCACCAATATTTACTGACCTTTGACGCCAGAAGCCCCGCCTCCTGGGCGGGCTATTTTTAGTCACAGCCCAGTGGGGGCGGGTCACGGGACCCGCACCGCAGCGGTAACGTCACTTCCTTTTTCACGGGTGGCTCGGCATGGCATGGGTACGGTGGCTGCTGAGGGTCAAGAGAGATCGAGCGCTCAATATTAGCCACCACCAACCCGGGAGCTAGAGCCTGGGGCCCTGCGACCCCCGCCCGGCCGCCCCAGGGAGGTGGGGCCCCTGGTCCCCAGCGCCCACCTATGGCTGGGGCCGCCCGGTGCTGTAGCGGGGGGTGGGGAGCGTCTCCCTGCTGGCCCTGAGCGCCCAGCCCCACGCCGGGCGCTGCCCCGGGGTCCCCCCTCTCCACCCCCGCTGGGGCTCCCCGGCCCGGGCCCCCGCACAGCGCTGCGCCGAGCCCTGTGGCGGGGAGCCCCTGGCGCTGCGGAACCCCCTGCTGCGGGACCCCGCGCGGATCCGCTTCTGGGGGTGTTGCCTGGTTTGTTCCCATCACAGACACCCCCGGGGGTCCCCGCAGAGGTGGGGTAACGCTCAGTCTCCTGCCTTGGCCAGGCTGGTTTCTCAAGCCGTTCCCTAGGGGAATCCCGTCTCGTGGGAAAACAGCCTTAGGTGCCGGTCTTGTTTGGTACCCCACTTAATATCTCCCCCTCTCGGGGCTGACTGCTGTTTCTTCTAACATCAGGACCCTGCTTTTGCCTGTTAATTGTCCCACCTGGCAGTGTCCACCTGTCTCCCCTACATCTGGGCTTAAAGGGAAAGGGCTCAGGTATTCCTACCATCTGCTTCCGAAGAGCTCTGTATAAATTGGTTATCTTGTCTCTGTCACCAACAGCAGTTGGCCCAATAAAAGAGATTACCTCACCCGCCTTATCTCTCTAGTTTGCTTAACAGTAATATAACTTTATCTAGGCCATAATTACTGGTAGAGTGAAGTTGATCTGTCACAGCATCATCTAGGACTCCGGCAGTGTGAGATTTCTTTCAGCAGCGGCCTCTGCCAGGCAGCTAGGGCCTCAGCCGAGTGTGCGTCCTCTGAGCAGTGACAGCTATGATCCCAGCGATGGGAGCGTCCTTGCAGCAGCAAGCTGCCAAAATCAACAAGGAATCCGGCAGCATGAGCTTCCCCACAGGAACTAGCCTGCCAGAGGTCGTTAGGATGGTGGTGGTGATAATTGTGTTGTTTCTACCGTACAGCTTTCTGCTCTCTCTCTTTGCTGCAGGCAAACCTCATGTTCCATCTTCCCTCAGGGGAATGACTTCAATGGCCGTGCTTCTGTGTCAGCAAGAGCACAGCTGTGGTCCTAATCATTAGCTCAGAAGCACAACCTTGAGTGAAAAGAAAGTCCTAGAAAAACCACCCCGACAGTGAGGCTGTGATGAAGACAAATCTCCCAGCACCCACAAAATGTTTGATTCACTAAATACTCCTATTCAGTGCATCCTCATGAAGGGCCTGATGTCTGATCCTGAAGTGCTGAGCGCAGGAGTTGGGGTGTTTGTGGTCTCAGGATCTGGCTTTTGGTTTCAGCTTACAAGTGAATTTTTGCATCCTGTACTTATGGACACTTGGGATCTTAGGCTAGGAATGAGAGAGAGAAAAGGGAGACGGATGGTGCTTCATAAACATTTCTATTGCAGTGGTGATTGGACCAATTTTGCTGTGACCTATTGGCTATTCTCTGGTTGCTTCAATATTGTGCCCAGTGGAAATGGCTCTGTGGTCACTGTGTCCAGAAAGCCCCCTTGCTGTGTTCTCATCACCTGGGCACAACTGTCCAATGGCATTCTCACACACATACATACTTTGTTGAGTTCAGCTGCAGTAGCCTGCAAGGGTTAAGAACATAAGTGGGGTTTTTTTCACTTATGTTCTTAAGAGTTGGGACCAAGTCTTTTAACTTTGTGCCCCAAGATGGAACAGTCTGAGGCAGCATAAAATGGAAGAATGATGGTCATATTGAGCTGGGGGGAAAAAACCTCCTCTGCAAAATATGAAGACCGGATGTATCTTGCCCTCCCCTCAAATGTTGTGAAGCAGCATCCCAGGTTTTCTCAAAAAGAAAAAGGATACTTTAAATAGCTCATCTCCATTGGGTTCTCTTTTTCACACACTGTCCTGGCACCAGAAAAGCAGCAAAGAGGGCCAGGGAATCTACAGAGCACACTGCAAAATTCCCCTACATACAGTATACGTTCATCCCCAGCTGCTCCTTCATAGGCACCAGTTTACACACACATTGGAAAGGTTACTAACTCAGTTCTATGTGTCCGTCACAATTGCTGGCTGCATTTACAACTGTCTCGCAACACCACAAATAACCGAACAAAACTAAGAAACGCCAGTTTAGGAAAGAATTCCTTCCTCCCCCCAACTTGCAAAGGAACCCACCTGAGCCAGGGCAAGCCTGAGCAAACAGGTAAGTCCTGCAACATACCCTGCAGGTCAACAAATTAGCTCTGTCAAAGCAATGGAGGAATTGGATTCCAGAGCCAAGGCCACTCACCCCACTGATAAAGCCCTTCTTCCAACCCCCTGAAAGGAATTCAGACCTGGGGACTGCTAGTAATATGTCCCAGCTGATTTCAGGTGGTGGGATGATGCATAAGGAGCAAGGCTGTCCTGTGCTGGTAACAGGAGAACATGTTCACGTTTGTGCTCCCTCTCTGTCTATATTCATGTGTGCACACACCCCGCTCCAGAGGGAATGCCTCATGCAGAACAGGAGACATGCTTGGCTATTAAATGGCCAATGAATTCATGCCATCTGCTTCAGATTACTAGCTGAGTGACAGCTTCACATGGGTCAGTGACTCTCATTATCCCAACAAGAGGCTGCCATGTGCCTGCATGTCAGGAATTGTGCTTAATTTTTTACACTGCTGATTAACTAGCGATTTCATCCTCTGCCCATCTGGGTGAATTTAGGGGGGATGGGGACTAGTTCACTGGACATTTGGGGAAATGTTGAATGCTGGATTGCACAATGTTTGTGTTTCAAAGACCATGTGGTGCTATTAGATGCTGGCAGATTCCCAGGGGCTGTGCTCTTTATCATGCAACTTATAAGTCATTCCTGCTACAGTCTCCCCCCCATCCAGATCCTAAAGCTGGTGAGGACTGAGTGTTCATTTTACTGTAAAAACGAACTGAGCGTGTTTATCCCAGAACCTTGCTATGCTGGGGCATCATGTCTCCTTGTTTTTCTTCTCTCATGGGATGATTCTGGAGAGGTGACTAGGAGATGCAAAGGAACCAGGTGACATCTGAATTGCTGAGTCCGCAAAGGGGCCTTTAGGCCATCCCTCCCAGCTGCCACCCTTGGCTTTTGCTTTTCAGGCTCACTCGCGTGATTTATTAAAGAGCCGTGGTTTACAAAAGGAGGCAGGCGTCCATGTGCACACTATCAAAACCAGTCCATAAATTTCCCTTTTAACAGCTTTTGTTCTGGAGACATCAGTCCCTTGGCTGGCCTAGGGCTCGTTAATAAAAATGAAGCCTTTTTGGAAACAGTTGTTGCTTGTATGATACATGAGCCCTGCAAATAACCATTGTCCCCAGTCCATCATTAGCAGGTTTTTCTCTCTCCTTCCCACCCCCAACCATTGAGTTAAAGCAGAAGTCTCTGTAATCAAGGCATGAAGTTTGGTCAGTTCTCAAAACCAGCTATTCCAGCCCTAGCTAGATTTTTTTTCCAGGCAAATGAGGTCCTGAGCTCAGGGATATGGCAGTGACCTGAAGAATCTGAAGTAAAGATAAAATTAATAGTAATTAAAAGACATGCTTTTTTCGCTATAACTTCTATGTCTTGGCCAAGGTAGAAGAAACCCCAGAGGCTCTCTGGGACTGTTTTTATTCTTCTGTCCTGTATAGCACTGAATATGTTGGCACTTAAACAACCAATAATCCAATACCTGGTTTGGGTGGCTGACTGACTCAGGAAATAGATAAATTGGCTAGGGAGTCTCCTCTTCTAGGATGCTGGTCTGAAGACAGTATATGTCAATAGTTACTGAGTTATTACCAGCTGTTGGCTGTTTGGTGGATCTGTGCCGGAATGAATCGGGTCTCAGAACCATTGCTAGTGGACATGTGCTCACGACTGCCACAGAGATTGATTCAGAGATTCCAAGGCCAGAAGGGACCATTCTGATCATCTAGTCTGACCTCCTGTATAACACAACCATAGAACAGTCCCAAAATAATTCCTAGAGCAGGTCTTTTAGAAAAACATCCAGTCTTGATTTAAAAATTGCCAGTGATGGAGAATCCATCACGATCCTTGGTAAATTGTTCCAATGGTTAATTACCCTCACTGTTAAAAATGTATGTCTTATTTCCAAGCTGAATTTATCTAACTTCAACTTCCAGTTATTATACCTTTTTTTCTACTAGATTGAAGAGCCCATTATCACAAACTTGTTCCCCATGTAAGTATTTATAGACTGTGATCAAGTCACTCTTAACCTTCTCTTTGTTAAAATGAATACATTGAGCTTCTTGAGTTTATCTTTAGAAGGCATGTTTTCTAATCCTTTAATCATTTTTGTGGCTCCTCTCTGAACCAATTTATCATCATCCTTCTTGACTTGTGGACACTAGAACTGCTGGACGTAATATTTCTGCAACAGTTGCGCCGGTGCCAAACACAGGTAAAATAACCTCTCTATTCCTACTTGAGATTCCTGTTTATGCATCCAAGGATATCATTAACCCATTTGGCCACAGCATCACACTGAGATCTCATGTTCACCATGATTTCCCTCCCCCCAAATCATTTTCAGAATTACAGCTTCCCAGAATAGAGTCCTGCACTATGAAACTATGGCCTACATTCTTTGTTCCTAGATGTATACCTTTATATTTAACCTTATTAAAACATACATTGCGCCCTGTTTATCAACCGATCCAGATTGCTCTGAATCAGCGATCTGTCCCCTTCATTAGTTACCATTCCCCCAAATGAGAACCCTTGTTGTCATTCTCAGGGACAAGAATTGAATGGGCCATGAAGAAAAATTCCATTTCACCTCTATTGGCAATCCTTCCATTGCAGAATGAAAGCACATTAGTGGGACAGTCTGAAGAACCGCATGAAGGAAGCCTGCTCAGTTGCTGCGTATGTTGTAGCTGACAGCTCAGCACCTATCATCTTCAGTATATTAAAAATAAGGAAATAAATCTGTGGAGCCTTTCCCCTAGTTACCTTTGACTATTGTATTTTTCTCCATGACACAGCAGGAGCAAATACAGTTGTTTGTTTTTTAAACTACATATTTTATTGGTTGAGTTATGAAAAATCCCATTGAGAAGCCTAGATGAGATGACAGCATCTGGCCTTCTCCCCAGACTTCTGTGGCCTTCTCCCCAGAAACTTGTGCTCCACCCAACGAATTGGAATCTGGTGACAATATCATAGGACTGTGCTATCTCGAGGAGAAGGAGTCTAGCCACAGAGATAATCCCACATTACTCCTTCTCAGATGCAGTGTGTGGCATCTGTTTGGGCTTCTAAGGAAGACACTCATATCCTCATGGATCAGACAAACTAAGCACCAGGGATAATGGTGGGGTGGGGAAGCCAGAATAAAGTGGAGAATAGCTGGACACCACAATGAAAGTCAGAGAAAACCCATCAAACCTGATCTAAAGGATATGTTAAGACACCCCCTTGGCTATTAGCATTTGAGTGGGAGAACTATCATGGACTCTAAGGGCATTGGAAATGGCTGCAAAACAAAGATTTACATAGTATTGTATATATTTGCCAGGAGTGATTTGAACACCAGTATAATTCCTCCTAGCCCACTCCTACCCCGACACCTACGCATTTCCAAAAATGTGTTAAATCAGAAATGCTCCCGCAGTGTTCAAATTCTGCCTTAATTTCACCAGACTTCTCCCTTCTCTGTACTCCATGGAGACCCCTCCTGCAACAACAGTACTGCAGTGTTGTACAATAGTAGCACAAAACACTAGTGTAAAGTGTGGTGATTTGGATCATTAGCGTTGAATGCAGCAGTATTATAAAATCACTCTCTCTTCGGTGATATATGAACGGGAGACAGTAAGTGGGAAAAGGCCTTATGGCCATCTTATGTTATGATACTTTTATATCTCATGCAATGCTGGGTTGGCCTAAGTAAGTGGTATTCTGATGTTTATTATAGTAGTATGTAATAGTGAGAACTGTCTAGTTTTGCAGGATTTGGTGCTAGTGATTCAACAGGAAGCATTGTTTCCTTTGAGTAAGTATTAAACCAATGGCCCAGAACAGCATCAAGGGCCCTGCTGGAGGAACTGTCTTTACAGATGAAATGTAAAACTGCTATCCTGTAATCCCATTTCTGCAAGAGTAGGAGTGTTTAATCCCAGTACCCTGGTCAAATTCCAGATCAAGCAATTACTGTCTGCTTCCCTGAATCCCCCTGTAACTTCACATGGCTAACTCCTGCACTTCCTGCTTTAATCTGTCATGTAGAGCTCCTGTTCAGTGTTAAACACCTTGCTTGTTCTACCCCAGAGATGGCTGAATTTCAGAGGTGGGTGCAAGGTATGCATAGTTTATATATTTTTGTAAAGTGGTTTGAGGTCTTCAGGATGAAAGGTGCTACAGAAATATAACAGATGATTATATGATGCATGTACAGGAGTTAGAATTGAATCATCAGGGTGTTTTGTGAGCATTTCAGGAGATGATTAGAGGGTCCCAAAGTGAAGCTGAGCATATCTCAATGAGATACTCTGTCAGGCAATTCCAAGGGCCTTTTCAGCAGCATGTAATTAGACTGCAAAGCCATTTTTATAAAGAAAATAGTTATCGTGTGAAGGAAGGTATTTAGTTGACAGGTTTTTTTTTAATTATTTAACCCTTTCTTCTCCGATTCCTAAGAAGCTTAAATGCATTTTCAGGAGGCATCTTATATTGACCCCTTTGATTGATAGGAGAGCCGTAATTCTACAGCGCCTCACAGAAACGGGAAACCTCTCCAGACCTGTAGCTGAGTATCTGTATTTAATGGAAAGTGCTTCAGATTTATGCCACTCCTAAAATTCCCTTGGTTACAGTGCCCTGAGTTTGGGCTGTGGATTTGGAGGCCTTAGCAATCCTAGAAAAGTTTGCTGGTATAGCTATATCGGTATAGCTGTATTGGCAACCCCACGTAGTATAGACACTGTTTATACCGGCATATGCTTCTGCCGGCATAGTTTATACCAGTTGCCCAAGAGACATAAGCTATACTGCCAAAAGGACTTTTATGCTGGTATAAGGGCATCTACTAGGGTGACCAGATGTCCCGATTTTATAGGAAAAGTCCTGATTTTGGGGTCTTGTTCTTATATAGGCTCCTATTACCCCCCACCCCATCCCGATTTTTCACATTTGCTGTCTGGTCACCATAGCATCCACACTATTCTGGCATAGCTTTATTGTTAAAAAAAATCACACTCCTAACCATTATGGCTACACTGGTATAAGTCTTACGTGTTGACTAGGTCCTAATATGTTTCTAACATGGTTGCTAGCTGCAATCCTGATCCGAAATCTTCTTCTGAACATGTCAGGGGTATTGTAAAAGTCAAAGTAGATCAGTACTTCTGCCCACCAAAGTTTTTGAAAATTAAACAAATATTTACTATTTAAATACCTGTAGCCAGAAGGCATAAATCATCACATCATGGAGTCTGTCTATCTAGGTCAGTGGGTCTCAAACTTTTGTACTGGTGACCCCTTTCACATCGCAAGCCTCTGAGTGTGACCCCCCCTAATAAATGAAACACCCTTTTAAATATATTTAACACCATTATAAATGCTGGAGGCAAGCGGGGTTTGGGGTGGAGGTTGACAGCTCGTGACCCCCCCCCATGTAATGACCTCGTGACTCCCTGAGGGGTTCCGACCCCCAGTTTGAGAACCCCTGATCTAGGTACTATATGCCCATCAGTGAGGTATCTGACCACCTGTCCTGACACCATAAGAGTTCATATACTGTCTGAGCTCCAGAATACTTACTGCCCCAGGCCCATACCCTTGTACCCAGCCCTAAGTGTTGAGACACAGCAATTGTCTTATGACAATTGTCTATGACACAGCAATTACTTGCTCCCTGGATTACAGAACCCTGCATGCAAGGGACACATGTATACAGTGCTAGCATATCAAAGGACTTGACCTGAAAGATAAGCATCAGGAAACAAGAAGAGTTTGAAAGACTGTGGAAAATCCCTTAATATTCAAGAAAGTCTACATTTCTCCGTGTAACTCTGAGCCAAAGAACACTGAACTGTAGCTCCCCTGTTTTTTGTGAAGTTCCCTAACACTGAAATAATTTGAGTTTTGTCTGAGTGCTTGAAAAAAATGCACCTTAGAATGGAAACTCTTCTTGGCCGGGAATCAGTTCTTTGCATGGCATATTTACAATGAAATATAAACACTAAAAACATTATCAACAAGTAGTAATTCTTCAAGATGAGCTAAAGTGGGATCGGGAGGTGCTTGGATATCTGTCAGATTCATTTGCCCTGTGTTTGATTTTAGGTTTATTTTAACAGCTGTCATAAGCAATCATGGAGTAAAAGCATTTAGTAGACCCTTCAGGACTGTTTAAATTAAATCTAATATAAATTCCCAAGGCTTCTCTATGGGAAACTTTGGGCTAATTGGTTTCACTTTCTTCCAAACCGTTCAGCTCCTTTTCTCTCTTATCCCAGCCTATCCGCCCCATTCTTCTCTCTCTCAATGAAACATTTTCTCCCAGCCCAAATGAAACTAAGGCACTTTCAAAATAGGAGACCGGTTGGCCAAATCCATTGACTAAGATGACCTATGTTTATTTTCAGTAAAAATGAAATTCCAGGTACGTTGCATCACAACAGCTACTCAAGAAAGGCAAAGCTACATGTCACAACGGAATGGCACCTGACTCCAACTCTTGTCTCGCCAGCCTTGGGAACTGTCCTAGGATTCCTGCTGCCGGCAGAGCAGCGGGAGGGAGACACCGGGATCAAACAACCGATGACAAACGAACAAGGAGGTTTGGCTACAGAGCATGTCAGAGAGTCTTGTGGGGATAAGTGTCAGTTCCACGATCAGGAGGAGACTGGCGCGGTTTGGAAATGGAAGGACAGCGCTATGCCCCCCTCTCCTTGTCAGAGCAGTAGCAGTCCGGCACAGCTGTTTGCGTTGGGTCTCTTGTGTGGCCCGGGGAAGACTCTGGCTTCACTTGCTGGCCCGGAGGCAGGACGGGGCGGCTGCCGTTCTTGGCAGCTCCTGGGGCCCGGCCTGGCATAAGGAGCAGAGGCAGGGCAAGCCGGAGTAGTGTCTGTAAAAGGGGCCCAGGGGCCCCGCTGCCGTGCGGTGAGTCTCTTGCGGAGCCGCTCGGAAGCCCAGGTACCCAGCCGCGGCCGCCACGGAGCAGGCGGAGGGCGAGGGGGGCAGGCTCTGCGCCCCGGCGGCGGGGGGCATGGGGCGGACCTGGGCAAGCGGGTGGCTGCGGGGCGCTGCGTGGAGCTCGCTCAGCAGCCGCCTCATCTCCTGCAGGGAGCCGCTCAGCGTGAGGATGTAGTTGCGGGCCAGCAGCAAGGTGGCGAGCTTGGAGAGCTTGCGCACCGCCGGCCCCTGCGCGTAGGGCATCACTTCCCGCAGGCCGTCCAGCGCCTGGTTCAGGTCGTGCATCCGCCGGCGCTCGCGGCTGTTCACCTTCAGCCGCTGCTCCTGCTGCGGGTCGTCCGACTGCCCCGTCCGGCTGCCCCGCAGCTTCCCCCCGGCCCCGGGCCCCGGCTGGGGAGCCGCCGGCTCGCGGCAGAAGGCTTCGAACAGGAGCTCGGGGCTGCCCGCTTCCTCCAGCTCCGGGGTCGAGGCTCTGCTGGAGGGGGAGGCCACATCGGAATCCATGGAGCAGCCAGAGGTGCCTGCCACCTGCTTCCCCCCCAGCAGCCCCACTGCCCGGCGCAACCACCGGGGGCCGAGTGCCCTGGGTCGGAGACAAACTTCCCTGCCTCCCCGTCCCCCTCGTGGGCTGGGCGAGTATCGTGGGCTCCCTGCAGGGCTGGTGATTTATACAGCCCCCGTCACAAAGGGAACAATGACGCCCAATCACCAAAGAGATTCGGCCCCTAAGGCGGCTACCGGGCCGCCACTTCCCCCCGTTACCACCCCCGCTGCTGACTCTCTGCAGCGGAGGGCTCTGATCCGCCCCGGAGCACGGAGCATGCAACGGGCAGAGCGCGACCAGCGGCAGCGAGGTCTCTGCCCATTGTCCTCCTCGTCCTCCAGCCGTGGGATTTGGCCCAGAGTCTCTGCACCAGGGCCTGGAAGGTCCAGAAAATGTTTTTGTCAAGGGAGCAGAGATAGTAGGGCAGGGGGCAGCCTGAGAGCTCACAAAGTGTCTGGGGAAGGCGTGATGGGCATAGGACAAGGGTATCTTGGTCCTGAAACGTCAGGGAGGTAGGGCACTTTACCCCAGCTGGGGACCTGGCCCACTGTTTGCTGGGAAAGCATAGCCGGGGGTCTTCATTGTTTGCTCTGAACTGCACAGTTCTTCACCCCAGAGAAGATAAGGGTGCTCCTGAAGAGGATGGCTGTGCAGAGTCAGGAAATCAGAGGCAACCTGCACTTGGGACTGTCACACGGCATCATGGTGTCCTCGTTGCCTGAGGCAATAACTTTTACTGGACCAACTTCTGTTGGTGAAAGCGACAAGCTTTCAAGCTACATAGAGCTAGAGAGCTCCTCTTCCGGTCTGGGAAAGATAATCAGTGTCACAACTAATTACAAGGTGGAACAGATTGTTAAGCATATGAAGTTAACACATATTGCAAGAGACCATGCCAAATGAAATGGGCAGATAACAATCACTTAAGGATCTGTTCCACCTTGTGACACTCTGATTACCTTTCCCAGACCTAAAGACAAGCTCTGTGTAGCTCAAAAGTGTGTCTCTTTTACCAGCAAAAATTAGTCTGATAAACAATACTACCTCACCCACCTTGTCTCTCACATGTCCTAGGACCAACAGGGCAACAACAACACTGCCAAAACTGGTTTGTCATGTCTCACATTCATGCTGTCTACTCTCACTCCCCTTGGCTTGGGTTGTAGAATGCAGCAGTAACTGTCCGGCTGTTGAAATGTACAGGAATACATCACTGGGGTACACCCTATTTTCTTATTGAGCTTGCAGTGACGGGAAAGTAATTCACCCATAAATGGGTTTGTTGGAGTCCCTCCATGCAATACAGAAAAGGGACAGTAAAGATGGGCCTCAGTATCATCTGGGAAAGTAAGGGAATCTCGTAACGTTTATTGCTTTGGAAAGAATAAACCACCCACATGAAGTAGATGTGTGTTATAACGGGCACCTCTCCCCTCCCAATCCCCTTCTCATTATTATTTAAATTACAGTATCACCTAGAGGCCCCATTGTGGTAGGCACTGTACGTACACAGAACGAGTCCCAAAATGCTTACAAGACAAAGTAGGATGGGAAATAGGCACAGAGGCTTATCCAAGCTCAGACAGCAGAACCAGGACTAGAACCCATGTTCCTTCCACTAGACCATTTGGCTGCCTTTCCTTTGCTGAAAGGTTCACTTTATCAAGTTCAATAGGTTTTGAGTTTCGTGAAGAAAAAAAAAATCTTACAAACATTTTACAAGAGAAAACCTGTTTTTATCCTTAGGTCAACATTTGAGGTTGGAAAGCAATTGGGGACCTGTGTGAAACCGAGTTCAGTTCAGTTCTTAGTGAACAGGTGTCCACATCACAAAAATTACCACAGTATCTGTCACTAATTCATATCTTAGTTGGCAGCCTCAGTAGAAAGTTCAAGGAATTAATGGCAATGGAGACTGAAGCCCCTTCTAGCCCTTGGAGTGGTCCTTCTAGGTTGCGGCCCGTTAGCAGGGCCGTGTGGGGAAGTTTGCACAGGGTTAAACCTCTTCTGTGAATGAATAGAGGACTTCAGTCTACAGGGTTTTCAAAGCAGCACCTTCTACAATCAATTAATTCAGATGAATGAATGAATAATACATTTAGTTATAGCCACAAAAAGTGATGGCAAAAGCAACGGCAACTTTGTGCTCCATTGTTTATTTCCTGTCAAGGACCCACTGGATCAAATTCAATTACTTGACAAGTCAACAGCAAATCTTACTAGTTGCCATAACTTAAAGTGTTGCCTGGTCTCTGAAAATCAGTCTGGGCTCCTTTGGCTTCGAACATCATCATCAAGTGGAACCAACAATAATGATTCTGTAATAAGAATTCAGCTACCACTTTGGCTGATGTTGCAGGAAGGAGACCAGAATTCATCTTGTTCTTTGGCAGCAATGGTATACTGGCTCTGGAGTGCTGAAGACAATAAAATCTTCTTATTAGTACACTAAGCATATCGGGGTCATATTTTATATGAAGGATCTGTTTAAAAAAAGAGTTAATACATGGTTCATAGATGTTTTAATAAATCATTAATCCATTATTAGAGTTCAGAGTAGCAGCCGTGTTAGTCTGTATCCGCAAAAAGAACAGGAGTACTTGTGGCACCTTAGAGACTAACAAATTTATTAGAGCATAATCTTTCGTGGACTACAGCGCACTTCTTCGGATGCATATTAGAGTGTTCAACATATCAATACGTTACTAATAACCATGGTTTAAAACAATCTCTAATACCTTTATTGATGTGCTTATAACCATGTATAAAACATACCACTCATGTTTGCAATGTGCTTATAACACCTATTAATCATTTATTAACCCTTTGTAAACCATTTATAAATGGAATCATACTATAAAGTGTGACCCATATATGACGTGAATAACAGACAGGGAGCAGATCTGGCCAAGAACAAGGGGCCACTTTTACCCTTTTCTAAGCATCTCTGCACATTCAGGCTCTTACAACTCCTCTTTAGGAATCATTTGGAAGATTTCAGTTTATTGGAAGAGGACATATTACACAGAAAGTAAACTATCTAAACCTTGTCCATTAAAAAACAAAACAACACAGATTTAGGGGCCCACCTTGCATGAAGCTTTGACTAAGAAAGGTAGCTAGAAGTTTTTTATCCTATATCTCTCTATTTAGATCAAGCCTTTCTCCAGAGTTCAGTCAGGACTAGTAAAGTCAGAGGATTGTCAATGATAAACCAGAGATTAGCTTGTTGCTGAGTCTCACTTTGAACACCCTGAGCTTAGATCCTTCCTAAACCTAAAACAAAATGGGCCAAATTCATCCCCGATATAATTCAATTCACTTCATTGGGTGACACCAAAGATAAAACAGGACCACAGATTTCAATTTTATTCTTGCAAAGTCTGTAAGGAAGAATTTTGCCAGCACAGATTTTCTGGGTGTCCCCTTTAAATACATGACCTACACAAATACACATCAAAGATCTTGGCGCTTTTGGGCTGCTGACAAAAGACTTTATTGGCCCTCTTGGAAGCAGTCATTAATGTATAAAGAGAAATTTCATGGTTATTTAGAAGTTGAATTTCTCTCCTTCCAAAGGTTTTATTTCCCCCTTTCATTTTGATTTGTAATGACTAAACTTGGTTTACAGGTGGGGATTCTGAAAGCCCAGGGTGTATTTCACACAGCTGCTTTGTGGGCCTGTGAAATATGGAGTGATATACAAGCCTAATTAAGGTATAAAAAACAAAACAAGATCAGAGAAGTAACAAAGAAATAAAGCAAAGATTCTGAAAGCTGGACATACCAAAAGGCTACACTGGTAATTCAAAATATATTTCAAATCCATTCCAGGTAAGGATCCCAAGAAAAGCTGATAGAACAGATCAGAATGAAAGGAGAGCTCATGAGTGCAGGGGAACCAGCTGATGTGATATTGGGGTGTATATTAATTGGGTAGTATCCCTTTAATTAGTTTATGAGCCATCCATGGCCGATTAAATCCTTACTTTTCAGATGAGACTTCCAGTAACAGGGCCAATCACTGCTAAATATGTTGGTAATTTTTGTGATGTGGCCACTTGTCCACTGGTAACTGGACTGAAGCCACCAACTCGTTTCACTGGATAGCAATTCAAAGATAAGTTCAAATCACTACTGACCCAGGCCATATGTGAACCAGTGACATAATGAATGCAAAACTCTATATACCATTTCTAAAACCCAGAGTTATTCAGTTCTTAGATACCTTTTAGACTTTTAATGCATAGCTTTGAGGACGCTTTCTGGTTACACTTCTTATAGAAAACCCACTTAGATATATCTGTATTTATTAAGTGCTGTTTTTCAGTAAATATAAAACAATCAGGAATTATCATTGGAGCTATTTGTTACATTTTGAAAATAGATAATGAAAAAGAAGGAAATGTAGTCTGTCAAATATTTAAAGTGAAGCCTTTCTCCCCAGTTATGTCTTTCATGGATTCATCCCACTGAGGAGACTTAGCTTCCATAGATGAAGAATATAAGTCAGTTCTGTGGTGCTGATATAAGGAGAAAGTCAGAATAGAGGGTCTGATTCTGCACTCCTTATTCATGTTGACTAGTCTCACATAAGTAAGACCTACTTGCACAAGTAAGAACTATTCTGCATAATTAGAAGTTGCAGAATCAGGCCCATATGAGCAAAGTGTTTTGTTTCATGTGGCCTTTGACAAAAGGAGCTGAGTTATTGCTCCAGATTAAGCTCTCCAAACTGCCCTGGATACACGCCACCAAACTCCTTCCTCATTCTTTCATGTGTGTTCTTGTGCTTGGAGTCGTCTTTCCTTTCAGCTCATTAACATCACTTGATCGCACTTGTCCTAGCAACCTGTGCACAATGAAATCAACACATCTGTGAGTTAAGGATCTTGGTTCTGACATCTGTCCTTTGTCATTGGTCATGCTATGCCCATCATCCTCTGCATATCAGTGACCTAAGGTCATCCCTGTACAAACATGGTGCGTTGGTGGTCAACCATACTTTTGTTAAACAATTAACTCTAGCAACTGTAGGGTGCACAAAGTTGTCCATAGACAGTCAGTGTATGCTGCTTTAAGCCTACAGCTCTGAGAGATCCTCCTGTTGCAGAAATATTCAGACAAGAGATTCCAGGCCATATGAAATCCCAGCTCTGGAGAAGAGTGGAATGGAGTCACACAGGAGATAAAATATCCCCTCCAAAATACATTAAAACAATTCTGGAGACTTTGAACCAAGAAGAATGTCTAATTACATTATATTTTGTTGAAATATGTGGAGGTGGAGGTAGGAGAATAAACCTTGTCTAATTCTATAACATAGCTCCTCTGGTAGGATCTGAAGGGATTCTTGGCCTGTTCTCATTGTCCAACAGCAATATTAGGACCTTTTGGGAAGAACAGGGCATAAAGATGGGAAAATGGTGGGACTCCTCAGAGCTCCCATCTAAAGACCACTCCAAACCCCCTGCTTTCTAAAAGGCAGAAACTAACCTATTATATGATTTCAACCCACAAAGATCTCAGAATCTAATGAAACAAGAATGAGAGGACTCTGGATGTTGCAGTGTCAGGGACTATAAGGCAGAAACTAACCTATTATATTATTTCAACTTAGTCCTGCCTTGAGTGCATGGGACTGGACTAGAAGAACTCTCCAGGTCCCTTCCAGTCCTACAATTCTCTGATTCCTAACATACTAACAGTTGTATTTCCAACAGCATGTACCTGTTGGCATTGAGACCCCGTGCCTGAAGATGTACTCAACAGAGTTGGGGCTGGCGATACCCTTGAGGACTGTGGGTAGAAGAACAATGTTCTCTGCTAGAATTAAATTAGGTGAATTTACTCCAGACACAATCTGGAATTTCCCCTTGACTCCCTTTGAACAGAGAGGTAATGAATTGTAACATCCACTCAAGCCAGGTAGATGAACCCTTTTGATTGTACTCTCTGAAAGATCTCAGAATCTAACGAACCAAGACCGAGTGGACTGTGGATGTTGCAGTATCAGGGACTAAAAGGCAGAAACTAACCTATTATATTATTTCAACCCTCATTCTTTTACTCTTACTGCCCTGCAGTGGATCCTTCCCCCTGGTATTGAGATGTAAATACAAAATTAACAATTACAATAAATGTCTGCCCCACATTCACCCTTGATCCAGCCACTGCAGCTTAGAGATGGCTGGTATAAATCTTCATCTATCCATAAAAAAGTGACAACAGATTGTTCTTCAGCCCTTATTACTACAGGAAGACTTGTATGGAAAGGTGGGTTTTTCGTTGTGCTATGAAAGGAGTCAAGCAAGGGCTCATTCTGATCTCTTGTGGCAATGAATTCCACAGCTGAGGAAACCACTGCTCAAATTATTCTGTTCTCAGCTCCTGAAAGTTTCACTCTGGCTTCCAGAGAAACAGTGACAAAACATGAGGGAATGAGCATTGGGCCATTAGAGTTGCTTCCATTTTCTTTTTATAGAACAGTAACAATTTCCATGTTTTAGTTCATTTGAGCAAGTTTAGTGTCTGTGAAAGGTGTGAGAGACTCCAGGAGACTTAATTTCTCTGTCCACAGAACTGGTGCAGCAGCAATGCAATCTTCCTCATGTAGCCACATCAATATGCCTCAACTTTGACCTGCAGAGCTCAACTCTGGGGTCAGAATAAGATACTAGTTCAGTTTCCATCCCCATTCAGTTCTTGGCCACTCTGCTGAACCTAACAATAATGGTTACTGATAGCAATTTTGTTGGTGTTTCTGTCATGTGGATATTCTTCCCCTAGGAACAGGACTCAGAATACCAACTAATTTCGGGTTGTTTTGGGATCCCTGTGGAGGGAAGAATGTTACTGAACATGTGCCAAAAGAATTGTGCTGTCCATGTTGCTGTCTTGGCATCTCTGCTCTTCTCCAGAAGATCCTCCTCAGAGACTATGCCTTCTATAGCAGTGTGAAGGCACAACTCTTTCATTTCTACAAAACAAGCAAAATGAAATGCTTCAAAAAGAATCTCTTTTTTCACTAAATCCTGCCTGGGACCTAACCCAACCGGTTACGTGCTGGAGTAAGAACCGAAATTTCCAAGTAGTTCACAGACTGGGCTTCATATGCTGCCAAGGGAAGAGGTAAAACGTTGCATGGGTATTCTGAGTCAGGCTGCCAGTTAACAACCGAAGAAGAGGGCTGTGAAGCTGGAAAGCATGTCTCTTTCAACAACAGAAGTTAGTCCAATAAAGGACACTCCCTCACTCACCTGGCCTCTCTAGTTAACAACCTGACAACCATAGTGCCCTCCCCGTTTGGGGAAATGGAGCCAGATACTGTAGTGGCTCCCAGTTCATTGCGAATGAGGACTGAAGAGGGAAATTAACAAAAGGAAACACAAATGAGAAATTCCTTAAAACTAGCCCAACTGTGGATGAAGTAGTTAATGAGCTCTTATATGGCTGTATCAGGCTAACAAAGACCTTGTATTCCCTAATGGCTGCTGCTGTAAACTGACTGGCTACTGTCAAAGCTGAATGGCTGAATGAAGACATACGACTCCCTGCTGCGTGTCCCCTTCTGGCACATACCCTTTCTTTTAAATCAAACACAACCAGGAGAACAGGGTAACTCTCACAAAGAAAGTCAAGCAAGAGGCATCTAATGGCTGGAGAAGGGGCTGGTGTCACTTTTCCTGCCAACACAAGGAGGCTCTGAGGCAAGAAATAGATTAACAGTTCTTTAACCAACTGGCCTACCACAATTATCTTTTGTTAGGGCAATTCCTACCTGTTTTGTGGGGAAAAGAACTCCCCATTTATTGTCAGACATCCTTATTACTGTTTTGCAATAAAATAGCCTTTCCATTTTAAGTGGCCTCATGGCTTGCCTATAAAATTAGCATTTCTGTGGGGCTCAGTTTCTCACTTTGCAAACCTCTTCTTTCCTCTCCCTTGAAACACTTTCCTGCACTTTGCCAAGGGAGGATCAGATTCCGAGCTAGGAAAAAGTGAGCCTGTGATAAATGGATCTGATGAGGAAAGATATATTTTAACTGATTTTGGAGACACATCGACTTCTGATATCCATGAATGAGGCATCCTCAAAATGTCTGACATCATCTCATGATCATTCTGCCTAATGACTTTTAGTGTAGTCCTGAAGAGTAATTTTTTGCCTTTGGACTCCACCGTATTTAAAATCCATGTAATATGGTCAAAACCAAGAGAGGTCCCTATAAAGGATGTATCCCTTCGCTACTCCATGCAAAAATTACTCAGTTTAGACACTGCCCCAGGCATGTCTGACTGCCTCATTCTACATACTCATTCTTCATATTTTGCTTTATTTTGTTAATGTACAGGTTGATTCAGTTATTCAAGAAACTATTCTGTCCTCATACCATGGTGTCACTGTTGTAGCATGGCCAGAGAGGAGTGGAACTGAGCATTAGAAGATTCACAGAAAATGAAGGTGTGATTATAGCACTGGTAGCATACCATGTAATCTAGCTAGCACAGGGAACCGTAGTAGCAAAGCTAACCCACCCCCCAGCAAAGAATTCAGTGCAGACTAGCAACCTGAGAACGTGCCCCGGAGGCCTGTATTGGGGCAGCTGGCCTATGCTGAAGCCAGGGCCACCATGGCTGCACTGCTATTGTTACCCACGTTAGGTAGATTAAAGCTAGTGAGGGTATCCTAACTGTGCTACGATCACACCTCCATTTCCTATGTAGACATACCCTAAGTTCCAGGACAGAAAGTTGCAGTTTGGGAGTGGCAGAGATCAGTGGTAGTAGCTCTCTCATAGTGTCCCTCGCTAGCTGAGCTACATTGATTTAAAAGAATTTGCTCACCCTGGGTATGATCCTGATCCCTTTCAAGTCAACAGAAAAAATCCTGTTGATTTTAATGGAGCAGGATCAAGTCCTTTGAGTCCCTAACTGAGTTTAGACCATTTTAAAAATGAAGGGAAGGGCACCAATGATGATTTGGCAAAAAGAAAACCTAGAAACTCCATCACTAAACTGTGCAGGTTCACTGCTGGGCAGATGAAACACTGCAGACAAAGTGGAATCCATCCTGGATAAGCAGGACTCCAGAAATGCAATTAAAAGACAGAAAATAATGGTGCTGCAACTGGTATCAAGCAGAGAATGTTCCTTCAGAGACAGCCCCAATTATTGACTGAAGCAGACCTGTAAATACTGAAGCTAATTTCTGGAGACAGGCAGTATGAATCTCCATATAATTAAGCTCTGACTCCCCAGAAATTGATCATGAATGGCATTTAATAAAGAGCTTGTTAGTGCATGAGTTAGGCAAAACTGGTTGTTAACAATGACTGATTCTGAGAATCAGAGACGTCTGCCCCTGCCTAACACAAAGCAGTGTTTAAAAAGAATAGAAAAGAGCACCTGTGGTGGAGTGTTGAAAATCTTGATGCTGGTTTTATGATTTTAAACTATTTTTAAAATATATACTGTAGAAAAGGGAAAGGAATAAAATAATGTCTGATGTATAGAAAATGCTTTTCAGCCTGAAGAATCCCAAAGCTTTTTAAAAATCAAGTTACATAGTGATCACTTCACCCATCAATGAACGCAGTCACTTTTGGAGTGGAACTTTGCAGCTGTTTAACCGCGCAGAGCAACACTACCTGACAATTTAGGACAGCAAGTGAAGACCACTATCCAAATAATATTGTAGGGAGATTTAAGTAGGGAAATTGTACAGTAGAGATCCAGGACAAGATCCTCAACTGATGTAACTTGTCACATCTCCACTGGCTTCAACGGAGTTATGTAAATTTACACCAACTGAGGATATGACCCCCAAACTTGCATTTGATGAGGACACTGTGCTTAACACCTCTTCTCTTGCAAAAATGCAATGGAATTTTAATAACAAATAGTAATTTTCATAACCACACGCAGTCAGGAACTCAGTTTTGCTTCTCATCTGAAATAAGGCATTTCCAACAATGGAGTACCCACTAGCACCAGGCTAAAGGTTTCATTCCGTATTGACTCAGCGCTTGATCCTGCATTGCTCTCTTTGGAGTTTAGGGTGCGCAAAGAATGTAGAACTGAACCCTAAGTACAAAGAATGTCACTTACTGAATCACTAAATCTGTTTCTTGGAGCACCATGGCTGGGTTTTCCTTGTAAATCTCCCATCCAAATACTGACCAGCCCTAAATGTACTTTGCTTGTGAGATCTGACAAGATCAAAATAAAATGATACATACTTTCTTCAAAGGTTTCAGAGTAGCAGCCGTGTTAGTCTGTATCCGCAAAAAGAAGAACAGGAGTACTTGTGGCACCTTAGAGACTAACAAATTTATTAGAGCATAAGCTTTCGTGGACTACAGCCCACTTCTTCGGATGCATAAGTGGGCTGTAGTCCACGAAAGCTTATGCTCTAATAAATTTGTTAGTCTCTAAGGTGCCACAAGTACTCCTGTTCTTCTTTTTACTTTCTTCAAAGCATATGCAAGTATCTTTCACCTTTGTTGTTAGCATGGATCTACAGTATATGTTGCTTTGGCTTGTAATTAGTAAAGTGTAAAAAGGTTTCCTACTGCATGAGTGAACCCATCTTTCATAAATCCAGGGGTGCTTTTGAAATGTTAAAATATATTGCAGTGATTGCACCACCACCAAGAGTGTTAATCTGATGGAAACTGTGTTCTCTAGGGGTACAATCAGTCAGTGAAAGTTTAATCTGATGGTGTAATGTTTGTAATGTGATAGCCTGGTGGAGAGCCTTGGGGGGAGGAAGGGTAGAGTTTCTATGCCACTAGACACAAGTGAAATTATCTCCTGCCTGTTTGTACAAATATATGTATCCCTCTTCATAAACTCACTTATTATTTTTCTTCCAGACTCTCTTAGTAACTCTTACTGCAAAACCAAAATATACCAATTAATGTATTTTTAATAGAATGGAGTGTAAAGCGTGTAGAGCCTGTAGTTTCACTGAGGATTCCTAAAAACATAATAAATAACAAAATATTTGAATCAAAGCTCCTTGATAGAATTAAAGCTTTTATATTGTAGTTTTAGAATATATGTTTATTTTATATTACAAAACACTACTAAATGTTTGGAAATTGGAGATGGTAATAGTTTTCAAAGCAGTTATATGTGGTCATACATTGTTGGGAATATTAAAATAAATTTAAGTCAATGATGAGTCATTAGCAGGTAGAGTTGAAAGGTTATAAAGAGGTCATCGAAGGTCACAGACTGATTCATTCTAATTGCAGTGTGGAGCATGTAGATTTTCACAGGAGAGAAAGTTTCGATGTTCTTCTCCATTATAGTTCTAAACCAAGCTAGTTAATGTACCACTCTGCCATGCTGGGAGAGGGTGACTGTTAATAACTAACACACAGAGCACCAGGAAGAATAATCATCTAGATTAGAGACAGGCAGAGCACATCAGCATTAGAATAGACACAGTGGGTATTAGCAAGATAGTTAATATAGAAGAGGGAGGAGAGAATCCAAACATTTTGTGTTAGACTTAGAACGATCCTGTAAGTAGGGAAGAATTTAAGTATGACGGAAGCTATTCCATATATAAACCAATTAACATTTGCCCTCAGATTGGTTTGTGAGTGCTCCAAAACCTTTTAGGACAACAATCTCCCATCCCATTATCAGATTTCCAGGATAATTATATGATTTTTCAGAGAAGAATTTTCCATCTGGAGTTCTCAAATAACTAGTCTATTTGTCCTGAATGAACACCCAGAAACAATGCCTCCTGGGTCAGAAGGAAGGCTGACTGGTTTGGGGGCAGTGAGTCTGCTTTTATGGAATGCAGACTACCAGCACAGTAACACTGAGGAGGCGCTCAGACTCTGAAAATCTGGTGTCTAACAACTTTAGAGACCATAATTCTAGTTGGCTGCACTTTGCAACAACGTGGCTGGCCAGAAGATCTGGTAGACTTCTTTTTGGACAATTGGTATTCTGTACCTCGCTTAGGGTGAAGGTTAATAGGGATCCAGCTTTGTTGTAATATTACAGACCTAAGATTTATGCTGTGTGGATTCAGTAGGCTCCACTGATCAACTATTTTGCCACCAATCTTATGAATTTTCATCTGGCCTTCATGAAGATATGGCACATTTTACACTTCCCGAGATAGGATCACAGAAGAGTAAAGCTTTCTCCTTTACAAACTCTATTTTCATAAAACTTTTTGTATTAAAATCCATTGTATTTCTAAATAAAGAGTGTGTAATAACAGATTGGTGGTAAAGGAAACATTTGAAAAGTAGCCGAAGTAAATAATGGAAGGGTTAAGAATGCTGATGCCTCATTTGGAAAGATTTTTTTGCAGAGCAGCAAGGGCTGAAGTCGAGACAGCACACTTAGGCCTTTGTACATATAGACAGAAGATCAAAGGCCAACCATCTATATGAGTTATTGTGAATAGAAACCAGGACCTTCTATCTAGGTCCATATACTGCACCCATTACTGTGGTATTTAACCTTCTGCTTCCCAACAGACCTCTGTACAAAGTGAACTACAGCTTAGCTAGCAGAGAAAGCTGATAAACATTTGAATAAGAGTCTGATACTATTTGGAGGCTTGGAGCCTATTAATGATGCTCTTTAATTGGTAGGAGGTGCCACTGATTTCCCATTCAGACTGTAATTAACTAAATAGGACAGATCCTCAGAACCAACCATTTGTAATGGTTGTTGCTAATAGGGCTGGGGCCTGTAATGCCATCTTTGCATCGACCTTATCTTCGGGTTGGTTGTCCAATCCCAAGGAGGAATTTAGAGCAGCCTCAAGCCTACTAGCTGCACCAATTGCAAAGTGACCATTCCAGGGCACAGCAGTGCACTGGCCACACCTTAATTTTCCCCAGCCTCACCCCTTAGGCCAGGGTAAATCAGTTTAGCTGGTTTGATAGCTGCTTTGCACCCCCGGAACAGTGCAAAGCAGCACTGTGGGCCAGGATTTGGCCCTCTACTTATTATTTGTATAGCAAATTGTTGGTATTTTATAAATGAATAATAATAAAACCAATAATAACAATAATGTGTTCATTAAAACCTGAACAGAAAATCAGTGGCTCTTCTTACCAGTCAAAATTGTGTCCAGTTTAGTCGTTGGCGAGTTGAAGGATGGTTAAGTTGTAGGGCTTCAGGGATGGCACTGTCGGGGCTGAAGGTGTTGTGTAAGAGACATTTGGCTTTCCAGACAGAGAAGGAGGAAGCGCAGACGTGGATGCAACATTGCATTCTCTTTAGGCCATTCATGGAGTGATTATGCAGCCTAGGAGGTGCCTGCTTGCTTTCTCAACTACAAGAGTGAATGCAGAATTTATAGGCAGCTAAAATGTGAACATTTTATAATTTTAAACAAATAAAAAGAAGACCAAAAAAGAGAGGGTCCCTGGAATCATTATGACCCCTACTCCTTCTTGAGACACTGAGTTAGGGTGGGCCAGAGTCCTTGTTTTCAAACTTCTGAAAGGTATATAGAGATATTTTTCCCCCACAGGACAAAATCTACAACCCAGGAAATGTAGGGACTGATCCTTCAGCTTACTCATGTCAATAGTCCCATTGGGACTACTCTAGTGAGTAAGGGTAGAGGATCAGTTCCTTAATTTTTAAAATAATTAGGGAACTCAGACAGAACTACTTTATACAAAGGATAATATATCGAGTAAGTTACTGGGCCAGAAAAAAAAGAAGCAAAGAATACCATTTATTTTCAGAAGGGATATAAAACTTTATACTTCAATGCATAAGACGACCAATAATGGATAGTATTTAAGAAGAAACGTCTCTGGGTGGTTTATTCCATAAATGTCCACGATGGAGTTTTTGCACCCTCCTCTGAAGCATCTGGCCACTGTCAGAGACAGGATACTGAACTAGTTGGCCCACTAGTCTGATCTGGTATGATAATTCCTATATTTCTGTGATTTGGGAAGGGTAGTTCATGAGAGTCATATGTTTCAGGATCAAAGTGTTGATCATATGTATGAATCTATTCCTCTTTCACAAATAAATCAGTGCATGTGAAGAAATACATAAAGAGATCTGAGGTTTTGACAAGTTTTTAGTTATGCGCATCATCCCACTGCATACAAGGGACAATGGCCATGACCTTCAAAGCACATATGCAGTATTGTTGTCGCTGTGTTGGTCCCAGGATGTTAGAGACACAAGGTGGGTGAGGTAATATCTCTTATTGAACCAACTTCTGTTGGTGAGAGAGACAAGCTTTCAAGCTTGCACAGTGCTCTTCTTCAGGTCTGGGAAATATACTGAGTGACAGCTAAATACAAGGTGAAACCGATTATTTAGCATGTGACAGTACATTTCCCAGACCTAAAGAAAAGCTGTGTGTAAGCTCAAAAGCTTGTCTCTCTCACCAACAGAAGTTGGTCCAATAAAATATATTACCGCACCCATCTTGTCCCTTCAAAGCACATGTATGTCAAGGATGTGTAGATAACTGCTGAAATCCTGGTGATCTCAGACAATATGTGCACGTCCTTGCCTCCCTGCACTGCCCTCTGAAAATGGCAGCTGAGCTAGGTCACTTGCTGTTCTGCTATTGGTTCCCTGCCTGCTGCTGCATGCTTCTGCTCTCTCCACTGGGATTTGGAGGCCGCGTAGGAGAATTTGAGCAACATTAACTTATGTGGCAAACAGTGATGTGATTTCTTACTCTTTGTCTGGGAAACATGCCATGTAAGAGCATCTGTACCCTGCTTCATTTTCCTTTTCCCTCCGGCTTAGCTCTGCTTCTCTTTCTTGCACAGTCCCAGAATGCTACAGATTTTCTTCATTTCTGAGTGACCAGAGTGTATTCTGTGAAGGGCATGCTGTTTAGGCATTGCTTCTCAGTGAAGGGAGTTCACAATTCATCTTACAGCAAATTCATAAAGTCACGTATCTGCTTAGTGGAAATGAGGAGTGTACAAAACTCTTGGTTATTAATTGAAGGGTAGATGAAGATGCAGGGAGGTGGGAATAAAGTAAAATAGCAAAGGGATGGTGGGGGGGAGAGAGAGAGAGCTGAGGGACTGTGGAGAGGAAATGTGAGGGGGAAGTGTGAGAAATAAGGGACTGGGGCAGGAGCAGGAAATTAGAGTCTGGCAAGGAAGATGGGGAGTGGGAAGAGGAATTTGGCAAGGACTAATACTGTAGGAAGGTATAGATTTGATAGGGAGAAAGAATTAGTGGACTACAAAAAGAAGTAATATACTGAGGGAAGTATGAAAACTGATGGTGAGGAGATAAGTGATTATATATGGGGGTAGGGTTGCCAGGTGTCTGGTTTTCGACAGACAATGGCTCCAGTTAGCACCACTGATTGGGCCGTTAAAAGTGGGACTCCTTTCCTGCTGTGGGTCCACGCAGCTCCTCAAAGTGGCCGGCAAGTCCCTGCAGTCCCTAGGCTCCACTGCCCGAGGCTCCAGCAGCGATTGAAAAGGACCCAGAGCTCTGGCCACTGTTGCAGTGGTGAGTGCGGCGGCCGGGAACCCTGGGACCTTTTAAATTGCTGGTCCCGGGGCAGCTGCCCCTTTCGCCTGTCCCCGTCGGTGGCCCTGCCGGTAGGGTCCCTACCGGAAGGGATACCGACACGGGGGGTGGGGAGGCGGCAAAAGGGGCAGCGATGTTAAAGTGCTGCCGCGGCTGGTACCGGCTTCTTGCCCTGTATCGGCCTACTTTCACCCCTGCCTCAACCCCTCGTTTCTGGCCCCACCCAGGAGCCTGCACCCCCAGGCGGAGCCCTCTCCCTCTCCCACATCCAGACCCCTTGCCTCAGCCAGGGCCGGCTCCAGGCACCAGGCACCCAAGCACATGCTTGGGGCGGCACCTGGTAAGGGGCGGTGGGGGGAGCGCGGCGCGGCATTCCGCGGGGGGGGGGGGCGCTCCGGTGGTGCGGCGCTGGGAGGGCAGGCTCCGGATGCGTGGGGCTCGGCGAGGGGGCGGCGTGGGAGCGGCGCTGGAGGGGGGTTCTGGTGGCGCTCGGCAGGGGACGGGGGCGGGCTCCGGCGGCGCAGCGCTCAGCGGGGGGGCAGCGCGGGGCTTGGCGCTCGGGGGGGGGTTCCGGCGGCGCTCGGCGGGGGGGCAGCACTCGGCGTGGGGGTGGCGTGGCGCTCGGCTGGGGGGGGCGGTGCGGCGCTCGGCAGGGGGAGTTGGGGGGGGCAGCGCTTTTTTTTGCTGCTTGGGGCAGCAAAAAAGCTAGAGCCAGCCCTGGCCTCAGTCCAGTGAAAGTGAGTGAGGGCGGGAGGGGGATGGAGTGAGTGGGGGCGGGGCCTCAGAGAAGGGGCGGGGCAAGGGTGTTCAGTTTTGTGCGATTAGAAAGCTGGCTGGCAACCCTCTATGGGGTTGGGTGTCTGTGTAGGAGACAACTGAAATGTGGTGGTCGGGACTCTAAACTCCCCATCTCCCCTGTAGACGACTAGTCCTTTCATTTTCTTAAAAAGCAACAGAGGGTCCTGTGGCACCTTTAAGACTCAGACAGAAGTATTAGCGCATAAGCTTTCGTGGGTGAATACCCACTTCGTCAGAGGCAAGGCATCAGGCTTGCATCTGATGAAGTGGGCATTCACCCACGAAAGCTTCCGCTCCAATACTTCTGTTAAAGGTGCCACAGGACCCTCTGTTGCTTTTTACGGATTCAGACTAACACGGCTACCCCTCTGCTACTTTTCATTTGCTTGCCGCTGAAATGTAGCCAGGTTTGGTGCCTAGCTGCCTTTGGGACGCCCAGTCTGTGCGCAGCCTATGAAAGGCGGGAGGCGCTTTAGCTCCCTGGGGAAGGGATGAAAGGCGAGGGGCAGATGACAGGACAGGTAACTAGCACCGCAGGGAGGCTGAGGGCACTCGAAGGCCCTGCCCAAACGGTACCGATCTCAGCCATCCCGCCTCCTCCCAGCCAACGCTGGGAGCCCAGGTGGGCTGAGCCCCGCTGGGGCTGCGCGCCCCGAGCCCCCAGCACCGCCCGGCCGCTGATCTGCCCCAGCCCAGGAGCACGCGCCCTCGCGGTGCATGCTGGGACGTGTAGTCCCTTTCCCGGGCTCCTGCCCCGAGAAAGAGAATCACAGCAGGGAACTCCAACCCTGGAGGCGGCCGAGGCGAAGGGCGCATGCTCCGTGGGGCGCGGGCGGGTGGCCGGGGAGGGCGCACCCTACCTTGCTGGGAAGGAGGCACCGCCTCTCGGCCTATCCTGTGCTCGGGAGGTGCGGCGAGAAGGAGGGCCCGGCCCGGCGCGTGCGTCAGGTTCGGTAGCGCTGCGCCAGGGGCCGGGTAAAGGTGAGGGGGAGAATGGAGGTGCCGCCGTCTTTTCATTCAGGAGCGGGGGGGGGGGGGGCGGCGCGAAGCCTCTGCTGCGCCCGGGTTCGGGGTGTGGCTGGCGGCTGGGGCGGCTGAGCGGCATCACCCCCCCCCCCAAGCCCCCCGCCAGCTGCCCTCTGCACAGAGCTGGGGGAGGGGCAGCCCAGGGGCCCTAGCCCCACTGGGGGAGGGGCGGCAGGGCTCAGTCCCGGGGGGTCCCGCGCTCGGGGGCGGAGGGTATCCTGTGCGGGAGGCGACGGACCCTGCGAAGGCTGAGGGACGCCCCCCCCACCCCTCTGGGGGGCTGCAGGGACTCGGCCCTGCTCAGATGCCCGATGCGGGTTTGCTGCGCTGGGGTGGGCAGGGCTGGCGCCTCTCCAGCCGACTTGGCATTTCCCACTGTCCACCAAGGGAGAGACTTCGGCTCCAAAGAACATAGGACATACGGTGCCCATAGACTGATGGCCACGGGGGCGCCTGGCTGAAATGCAGGAGCGGGGGTCAAATGAGGCGGGTTCCTAGCTCTGCCACAGACTTTCTGTGGGATGCTTCGGCTTCGTTCTTCAATTCCCCTACCTGTAAAATGGGGATAGTGCGCCCAGTCCCACAGGAGCGTTGTGAGACTTTGTGCTTGTAAAGTTCTCTGACATTCTCAAGTGGAAAGCCTTAAATAAGTAAAATGTATTGTTGTTTTTTAAGCCTTTCCCGTTTTCATTAGCTTTTCCGCCAGTGGTCCTCCTAAGCAACCATCTATGCCAGTTTCGCTCTTGACTGCAAATATCAGAAAAACAATAGTGTCTGATTTTTTTTTTATATAAAGAACGAGGGATTAATGGCGGTGGTGGTGCATGTAATCTCATCCAATGAGACAACTAGTATATAAGTAAAAAAGTGAACTTCGATAACTGTATCTTCAAAACCTTTTCTCAGGGCAGGTTGTAATTTGACCCTGGAATCCGTTTTAGTGGAAGTGTTATTAAAAGCAGATACCATCTCAGACTATCTGAAGTTTAGAATTGTTCTCACTCTTTGGAGCACTGTACACAATCACGGCATCTTTGCCATGTGTCTGTGATAGGTTGGCTGAGTTGGGATATAGGATACTAAATTTGTCAAGCTAGTATGTTGTCCACTAAGAAACGACAGAGGCTACTCTATTTAGATTGTAAGCTCTTTAGGGCAGGGACCATCCTTTTGTTCTGTGTTTGCACAGTGCCTAGTACAATGGGTTTCTGGTCCATGAGTAGGGCTCCTTGGTGCTGCAGTAATGCTAATAATAATTGGACGTGGACTGTCGTAGTTGGAATGTTACAGTGACTTCAGGTTGTAATCCCCCCCCCCCCCCCCAAGTCTGAATATGACTATAGGCCAGGTTGTTGCGGGGAGGGGGGGTGTTTGTTTTTGGAAGGAGGGAAAACAGTGATAGGTTTTGATTTCTTCTCCCTTTGTGGAATCATTTCTGCTCTAATGTTCTCTCTTTATGTTTCTTCTTGTCAGTGATCAGCAGCAGCAATAGGAGAAATGGAGATGCAGTCATATTACACGAAACTCTTGGGAGAGCTGAATGAGCAAAGAAAGAGGGATTTTTTTTGTGACTGCAGTATTATTGTGGAAGGCAGGATCTTCAAAGCTCACAAGAACATTCTCTTTGCCAATAGTGGCTACTTCAGAGCCTTATTAATTCATTACATTCAAGACAGTGGGCGACACAGCACTGCTTCTTTGGACATTGTTACTTCAGAGGCCTTCTCCGTCATCCTAGATTTCCTTTATTCAGGGAAGCTGGATCTTTGTGGAGAAAATGTTATTGAAGTCATGTCCGCAGCTAGCTACTTGCAGATGACTGATGTGGTCAATTTTTGCAAAACATACATCAGGTCATCGCTAGATATTTGCAGAAAAATAGAGAGAGAAGCTGCCTTCTATCAGGCTGATAGCGGAAGCTCTAGTTCTGTCAGAGAGGGCACTTCTTATGGTACAAAGAGCCAGTGCTCTGCCTCCGTCTCTTCTCTGCAAGAAAAGGAAAGGATTTCTGATTGTCAGAGAGATCCTCCCTGTGGTGAATGTAGCAGCTGCCACCCAATGGAACTTGTGGTGAGAGACCCTGTAAGCAGTGATTCTCCAGATGACATTAATTCTTCTCTGCCCAAAGGGGTAGTAGAACCAAAAGTAGAATTTGACTCTGATGAAGTGGAAGTAGAAGTGGGTGAACGACTACAGCAGTATCCAACTCCGTTATCTCTTGAGCAGATGGAAGAGGGGCTGCACAGTGGCCAGGCAATGGACTTAGCCTGCAATAACTATCATATGAAACAGTTCCTGGAGGCCCTGCTACGCAGCAGTGCGGCTCAAAGAAAAGATGATGTGGTTCATCACTTTGTTCGGGGCTTTGAGGGTAGGCCAGAAGATGCAGGGGTGGCCATGAGTTCCATGATGGACATTCACAGCGACTGGTATGGTGAGGATACAGGTGAGATGAGAATTCCTGAGGCTGTAGAGAATGTCTGTATAACAGATGAGGAAGCTGCTTATTTGTATAACTGTCTATGTTAATTGAACAGTTTATTCTCATTCTTGTTCAGTATACTTCACAGGAAAATATTGCTGAATTTTATGCAACAGCAAAATAAACTATTGTTCTGGACTTCAAAAGAAAGCTGCACTCATTTTGCTCAGTGCAGCATTTGGAAGGTAAGTATTTCTGATCTAAAAACTTGTATTTGAAATAGGTATTTTGGAGTCTAATGTTGGTGACTACCAGTTTACTAAATGGTAACGTAATTTGGGACAACACTGGAATGAAGGATGAATGTAAGAAAAACTTTGCCTCTTATAACTGTTAGTATTATGAAGAAGAGTTGTTAAGGATTCAGAAAGACAAACTGATAACCCCATGTTGGTTATGCTATAAACTCTGAGAGGCGGAATATTAACTACACTGCATATTTTCCCTCTAGAGGCAGACTTCCTTCTCCATTGCTGATCATCAGGGCTGCTGCTTTCACTAGCCCAAATGCATGCTGGGATTTCTCAGCACCAGTAGGAAGGCTATGTGGCAGCACCTTCAGGGACCTGAAGGAGAAAAAGCTCATGTAAATATACACATTTCCTAAAATGGCCGTTAACGATTTTGGGTCTTCATCTGCTTGTAATAAAGTTGGAAGACTATTTCTTTTCCCGAACACTGTCTCTGTTGACCTTTCCAAAACTGTCATTTATGGTGGGCTCTACTCCTTGCCTGAAGAGCACCTCAGTTCTCATAGCCATTCATAATTTGCCAAGTTAAAAAAAAAAATGATGCAGGCAATAGGAGTTATTCACAAAAATAGCGTATGCTGTAGAAAGTAAAGCTATGTTTATGCCATCACTAGCTCAAGCACACAAGTGTGTTCTTAAAGCCTCTTAGGGTAGGTCTATACTTACCTCCGGGTCCGGCGGTAAGCAATCGATCTTCTGGGATCGATCCCGGAAGTGCTCGCCGTCGACACCGGTACTCCTGCTCCGCGAGAGGAGTATGCGGAGTCGACGGGGGAGCCTGCCTGCCGCGTCTGGACCCGCGGTAAGTTCAAACTAAGGTACTTCGACTTCAGCTACGTTATTCAAGTAGCTGAAGTTGCGTATCTTAGTTCGAAGTGGGGGGTTAGTGTGGACCAGGCCTTAGAGTTCAGCAGGTCTGTAAGGAACTCTCACTGTGTAGTGAATCAATGTTCATCTGATAAAATCATTAACTATTAGTCAGTTAGCATAACTGAAATAATATTTAATGGCAGTATTCTGTTACAATAACATCTACTGCTTCCAAAATGCTGTAGCGTAGCAGACATCTAATGGGATAACATTCTGTTCCATTGATGTTTTTTCAAATAAAACTCTTCAAATTGTTAATCTAGAATTAAAAGTGAAAATACACCTAAAACCTGATTAAAAAATCATCAATAATTAACAGAATTTGCTAGAAACTTTTAACACTAGAACTATGTATTTTAAACATGCATTCAGGGTTCTGTTTCTCTTACAAGAATTGACGTCACTAGCACCTAAAGTAGGACAGAAAACTATTCTTTATGCTGGTTTAGGTTCTTGTGATGTATTCAGCTTTTTCAAGGGAGACACAGAACCCTGAACTCCGGTCCTGGTAGCTAAAGTTATGGAATGAGTCTCAGATATCTTGTTTTTGAAAGTGTGTGTGTGTATATATATGTATATGTACATGTCTATACATGAATTATTAGGGTCATTACTGATTTTGAGATTTATTGAAAAATATTTTAGTTAATCTTTGAGGCTCCAGTACATTCAAGGATTATGTGTATGCATAACTTTAATCATGCATTTCAGTGGGGCACCTTAACATTAAGGATGTGTTTAAAGTGCTTTCCTGAATCAATGTATAAAGCAACACACACTTTTTAGTCTCTTAACATCACCACCCAATCCTAGTCATGTTACAAAGGATATCTCTTGTCTGTCGTGTATTGGCTACCATGAAGAAGCTCAGTAATGCCCATTTTTATTTAAAAATGTAATCTTCAAATACAATTTTTGCATCTTCTCACATGAATTTATCAATGTTTAATTGTATGTGTATATTCTGAATCTAGGCATATTTTACTGGAAAAAAATAAAACACAAACTGCAAATATATTAGAGATGAAAGATTCCTGTTAGTCCCAGTAGAAAGCCTACTAAGACTTGAATGGGGACAGAGGCATAAATTACCTCTAGGGATGGTCCCTCTATGTCTAAATTGAGGCCCATTATTATAGCATATTGGAAAACTTGCACTGCTACTGCCTGTGCACTTTTCTATGGCTGAATTAAAGACTTTAGTTTCCAGTGCTGTTAATATGACACCTTTTTCAAAAATAAACTTGAAGATAACAAGAAAATTTCAATGGCTCGTATATTGAGCATAGTCTAGCAAATACATCACACCAGAAATCAGTGTTGCCAATTTATTAAATATATTTTAAAACTGCCTGATTTTCAAGGGTGCTAAGCACCTGCAGCTCCATAAGCTTTTAAAAAAGAGACCATAAAATTAAAATCCAAGCGAGCCAAATACAAAGAGGAAAAATTATGTAAGTATTCTGGCCCTAGCTTGCAGGCAAGGATTGTAGCGAGCAACCTAGCTAACTTTGTTGAATTGTCTAAAATATATTGTTTTCTTTTTAAAAGGTGATGTGTTAGTTGTGCCAATCAAGCTCCACAAATGCCCGTTCTGTCCCTACACGGCTAAGCAGAAGGGAATACTAAAACGGCACATTCGCTCTCATACAGGGGAGAGACCCTACCCTTGTGAGACGTGTGGCAAACGCTTCACCCGGCAGGAGCACCTTCGGAGTCATGCTCTGAGTGTAAGTTTGATAAAAGCAGATATCTGTCAGAAGCAGACTTAAAAATAAATAGTAAACTCCTGTATTCAGTGTTTCTCAGTCATTATGCTGATCTGTGTAAATAATGTATATGTATCACATTTTGATATAAGGCTGTTCTAAAGTACAGTAGAGGATAGAATGATTCTGCTCCCAATATGTAAGGTTAACTGGGCAATGGTTAAGACTAAGAAATTGACATTTAATGTAATACAACTGTTTTAGTCCAAAACCTTTGTTCTTAGAAAGGTGATGTGATCATTTGCCCTGCAAGTTTGGTAAATGCTGTTGTGTGTTTCATCTTGGAATATATGGAAGCAGCATCCCCCAAAAGGAATAGAACAGCAAGATAGGCCGGCCAATTTACAATGATGTTCTATTTCTCATTGATCAGGTGCACCGATCAAACAAGCCAATTATCTGCAAGGGTTGCAGAAGAACGTTCACAAGTAGCCTATCGCAGGGATTACGGCGCTTTGGCTTGTGTGACAGCTGCACTTGTGTAACGACTACGCATGAGGATTCAATGCCCATTAACCTCAGTCTGATGGAACCTTCATCAGAAGGTCAAGAAAAGGGTGATACAGACAATGATTGGCCTATATATGTCGAATCTGGTGAGGAAAATGATCCAGCTGATGATGATGATGCTGATGATAAGCAGGAGATCCATAGAAGCTTATCAGACCGAGAGGCACTTATGTAGTAACAAAAGGAGGGTTGGCGGATTTAAAGTGTCTCCCCTGTGATTGGTCATTCTGCAGCAGAAAACTGCATATTTAACCAGTTTTGTGGAACTGTGTGTTTTTTATTACTAAATTCCAGTTTTGATAGAACAGGTGGGAAGAACTGGATTTTGGAATTTTGAAATATTTTTTAACTTTTCAGTGCTGTGCACTAGAATTCTGAGGGAATTTTCTATCCTGGGAGAGCAGAGGCTGTCTCCTTGCAATCACGTGTTGTGCTTCTGTACCCTGGCTATGAGGGAAGGATAACGCTCTTTGCAGGTGAAGGATCATCATGATCATTTGATACTGAGTTTCCTCTCACAATGCTGCCATGGTCCCTCAATCCTGGTCTCAAGGGGCCAACCATCATCTTTCTAGGAAGAGATGTGGAGAAAATAAATGTAGTTTTCATCCTTAACCTTGGACTTCTCTAAACTGTTTTGCAATCTTGTCCCTCTTATGCTAGGAAAGTCCTATCTGAAACTGTAAATTCTAACTGTTTGTTTAATCTTAAAACTTTAGAATAGGATTTGACCTGGAAACCACAGTAAATTACCAGGATAACAAATATGCTACAGAGGGAAGCATATTCAGTAGAGAATCTTCACACATGTTTGTTCATATATGTACTTAGAGAGCAAGCTTCTATTTTTGGGCAGTTTTCACTGCATTTCCATCCCTGGAGAACAAGAGAGCTTTGGCTGTGATTCTTCTGGTCTATCTTTAATGCCCATAAAACAGTAGTCCAGGCCTGAGAACTACACAGAATATTTATTCTATGATCTAGTAAAATAGTGTCCAAAGTGCACTGGTTACTGAAGCAAGACTAAGTGCACTGCCCACCTCTTTTCAACCATTTAAAGTAGAAGTTATAACCTAGCAATCTAGAAAAGTCATTTCTTTAGTAGATTAAATAGTCAGATTTACCGCTGATCTAGCTGAAGTACAATTCCAAAAAAAAATCTGGACTACATATATAACACCATCCCTGCAAACTGTTTTTGAAGAAGCCAGGTGAGACCCCCTTGTAAAATTAGAGACTCCCTGTATGCAAACTTCCCCTTTCCTAATGAGATTTTTCTTCGTATATAATCAAAAATAGTCTTTGATGATTCCTATAATGGTTTGTACCCTTTCATTGTCTTATGAATTCATCCAGGTACTGTCTCTTGTTAAAATTCCAACTTGGACTCTGCGTTTTCCTTGTTGGACAGATACAAGTTGGCTTTTGAAGGAGGTGAGATTACTTTATTTAATTTACCTGTCCAGTACCAAATTGCGGTAGACTATGAAATTAGCTGGGAAACTGTATAGAGCTCTTGGGTAAGCTACTGCTAAACTTAAGGCTAAAGAAGTTACAATATTGAAGGATTCTGTGCAGTGAAGGTGCATACTGTACGGAGATAGTACGTTCTAACTTGTTCGTAAATGTTTAATGAAAAGCATTGCATTTGGGCCTCACTTTCTGGATCAAGTGCTAGAACAGAAGATCGCAGACAGACATCACTGACACAGGAAGATCATCTCAGTTAAAAAGACAGTTTTCCTTTCTTATGTTTTAAAGAAGACTTTACATTGAGCAAACATAAAATGGAACATTTTTATATAAAAAGCAGATGATTTAACCAGTCATTTTCTGTATACCTCGTGCTATTATTTCACATATTGGATAAGAACATTCTGCCCCACGGTTCAGCTTCTTTATTTGCTTCATCCTGTAGCAAGGCAATAATCCTGGTGTGATATCACAATCTACTTGTACAGAAGTGATTCTGATATCACAAATGCGGCAGCATGACTTCATTGCAAGATCAAAGAGGATGAATAAAAATGAAACAAGCCTCTGTTTATCTTGAATTACTAGCAAAGTAGCAAAAAAAAATCCAACCAAAAAAAAAAAATCAAAGGTAAATAGAGTTGTTTGAAATGTCTCCCCAAAACTTAAAGTCTTACTTTGAGCGCTCTCTTTCTGGAAGATATTTCATTTCTTGCTGGGTTTATTTTCTGTAACTTAAATTGAGGGGAGCAACGTACTGTTAAAAATAAGCTATTTGTATTTGTTTTCTAGTTTGTTACAAAACCTCTCCAATAGTCCTTTTTTCCTATTGTTTATACATTGGAGTTGGTGTCTGAACAATTATGTCATAGTTTCATCAGCACAGCAAATTAATATTCGGGCCAGATTTTCCAAAGAACTAAGCGACTACCAGCAGCTCATATTTAGGCACCTGAGTGAGTGTCTGGATCTACAAAAGAGCCCTGGCCACTTCATTGACGACCCTAAATGGGAACTGAGCTCTCCTGAACATCCAACTTCAATTTTGGGTGCTAAACACTTTTGAAAATCTGGCCCATAGGGTGGGCTTCTAGATCACATAAGCACTTTTGAAAATCCTATCTATAATCCCATGGGGGGGTGGTCTTTTTGATTACTTCTGTTTCTGCCCAGCCAACCCAAGTTCACGATGGTATTCTCTGATATCTGCTTATCAGACGAGCAAAGGACTTTGTGTAAGAACATTTGAAAAGGAGTCCTCATAGTTTTGACAACTGAGGACTGAGTTGCATAATGAAGGTGGGGTAGGAATGTAAATAGTCATCCTAACTTTTCATTAGTATGACATCCTGATCTCTATGGTCATTCTGGCAGAGAGGTGCCGCTTCAGTGTAAATATTAGAGGCCACTAGACTTGGAATATTCATTGGATATGGTGCTGGATAGTGTGTTACAATGCATCTTTCTGGTGATTTAGCTTATCAGAGAAACACTGTAGAACTATGTTGAGGCATGTACTAGTGAACTCTGAAATTGTGAAGACCTTCAGAAGAGGAAAATCAGTGCTCTTGTGAAGGCATGTATGCAGTGGATTTAAGAGCTGTGGGAAATACTGCAGTGACCTTCAGCTGTTTGAATTCAGCCTGCTTCATTTGGTTTTAGAAATTTTTGTTGTGTGTCTTGTGCATAGAGAATGAAACTGTTAAGTTTTGTGTAATGTTGGGGCAATGGGTGGGGTGGGAGAGAGATTCCAATCACATTGCAGTTTGAAAGTGACCAGCAAAATTGCAATTTCTGTTGATCTGTCATAGCGTGCCACTTTGTTTCTCAGTGGGTCCTTAATTCAGCCTCTGTGTTTAGTAGAAAAGGTTATGCTTTATTCAGTTTCTTGTGACAGATGTTTATGTAGATCTATGTTTGCTGTGCTTCCCACCCAATTCCATGATGTTTCCTTGAAATCTTCCATGTAAAGCCAGCCTTTACAAGCTTTGAGAAAGTGACACTTCTGTTCTAAAGAATATTCATATGGTGCTGAATGAAGAATCAAAGAAAATGTTCTTAATAGGCTTGTTTCTGATGTGTTCTTTTCTTTCAAAGTTTTTAAAAGGCCACGAAACTACATATCTTAAATTCTTAGCTCTACATAATTTACGTTATTTAGGAGTATACTTAATTTATTTGCACATAATTGCACTGTTTTTCACTAAAGAAATACATGCTGCAATGATATTAATGGTGCATTGAACTTGTAAATATTAATCTTCCAAATCTGAATCATTTCATTTGTCTGAAATTTGAACGGTAACTTTATAGCTGGAGTCCTTTTAAATGTAGTCTGCCTAATTAACAGACACACTTATGAGCTGAGCCTTATTTGAACAGCTGATTTAACTACATCAGTGGATACCTGGAGGAGTCTGGAACCTATTGGCCTTGTGTAGAAAGTAAACTTAGTTGAGAGGGGTATGCTTTATAAAACATAGACCAGTTGACCAAATCGAGGAAACTCCAAGTTAAGGCTCACACTCAATTTTTAATTCCCAGACATTCAATCCATCCACTGCTGGCAATGGGCATTATGCAAGCAAAAATCAAATTCATGGCAAGGAAAGATTAAAAGGATGCTATCAACTTTAAAAGCTAGTCAATTTTTTTTAAGGGTTTTCAGGTACTACTGATTCTTCCTAATAACTTTTATGGTTTTACAATCATAGTTTCATTTTTAATTTTTATTTTTTTAAAGAACTTTTCTTTCCCCTGTTGCTGTGGGGGGATCCTGCACAACTCTCTGGGGAAACAGTGAAACTGACTATGTTGTCAAATGCACATAATAAACTGCAAAAAACAGATACATAATTTCCCTCCTAATCTCTTTCTGTGATAGTAACCTATTGGATGATGCTTGTAACAATAATAGGTTTTTAAAAATCCAGATTAAGTATGATTGATTTTTTTTTTAAATGTATTTACCTATGTTGCTTTGTAACCCCTTAGATTAAGTGAAAATTTAAGAAACCCAGTTTACTTTTTAAATGTCTCCCAGTTTAGACTGAAAACTTTTGTTTATTCAGGGGTCTTAGAGCTGCAATGTTTGGGTTTCAAACAGTGCATGGGAATTATTAAGAACATAAGAACGGCCATACTGGGTCAGACTAAAGTTCCATCTAGCCCAATATCCCGTCTTCCAACAATGGCCAGTGCCAGGGGCTTCAGAGAGAATGAACAGAACAGGTGGTCATTGTGTGACACATCCCCTATTGTCCACTCCCAGCTTCTGACAGAGGCTAGTGAAACTCAGAGCATGGCATTGCATCCCTGCCCATCATGGCTGATAGTCACTGATGGACCAATTCTCCAGGAACTTATCTAGTTCTCTTTTGAACCTAGTTATACTTTTGGCCTTCACAACATCCCCTGGCAATGAAGTTGACTATGCGTTGTGTAAAGAAGTTATGTTCTTTTGTTTGTTTTAAACCTGCTACCTACTAATTTCGTTGGATGACCCCTAGTTCTTGTGAAGGAGTAAATAACATTTCCTTATTCATTTTCTCCACACCAGTCAAGGTTTCATAGAGCTCTATCATATCCCTCTTAGTGTTCTTTTCCAAGTTAAAATGTCCCAGTCTTTTTAAAAAAAGAAGAACAGGAGGACTTGTGGCACCTTAGAGACTAACAAATTTATTAGAGCATAAGCTTTCGTGGACTACAGCCCACTTCTTCGGATGCATATAGAATGGAACATATATTGTTCCAGTCTTTTTAATCTCTCCTCATACAGAAGCTGTTTCATACCCCTAATAATTTTTGTTGCCCTTCTCTGTACCTTTTCCACTTCATCTATCTATCTATCTATCTATCTATCTATCTATCTATCTATCTATCTATCTATCTATCTATCTATCTATCTATCTATCATTTATTTATTTTTTTGAGATGGGGAGACCAGATTTGCATGCAGTATTCAAGATGTGGGTTTACTATGGATTTATATAGAGGCATTATGGTATTTTCTGTCTTCTTATCTATCCCTTTCCTTGTGGTTCCTAACTTTCTGTTGTTTTTGACTGTTGTTGCACAGAGTGGATGTTTTCAGGGAACTATCCATGATGACACCAAGATTTGTATTGAGTGATAACAGCTAATTTAGACCCCTCATTTTAGATGTATAGTTGGGATTATGTTTTCCAATGTGCATTACTTTGCATTTATCAACATTGAATTTCATCTGACATTTTGTTGTCCCGTCACCCAGTTTTGTGAGATTCCTTTGTAATTCTTTGCAGTCTGCTTTAGACTTAACTGTTGTGAGTAATTTTGTATTGTCTGCAAATTTTACCACCTCACTGTTTACCCCTTTTTCCAGATCATTTATGAATATGTTGAATAGCACTGGTCCCGGCACAGACCCATGGGACACCACTATTTGCCTCTCTCTATTCTGAAAACTGGCCATTTATTCCTACTTTCCTGTCTTTTAACAAGTTACTGATCGATGAGAGAGCCTTCCCTCTTATCCCAGGACTCCTTACTTTGCTTAAGAACCTTTGGTGAGGGACCTTGTCAAAGGCTTTCTGAAAATCTAAGTACACTGTATCCACCGGTTCACCCTTGTCCATGTTTGTGGACCCCGCTCAGAGAATTCTAATAGATTGGTGAGACATGATTTCCCTCTACAAAACCATGTTGACTCTTCCCTCAACAAATGTTGTTCATCTGTGTCTGATAATTCTGTTATTTACTATAGTTTCAACCTATTTGCCTGGTACTGAAGTTAGGCTTACCAGCCTGTAATTGCCAGGATAGCCAGTGGAGCACTTTTTTTTTTTTTTTTAATTGGTGTCACATTAGCTATCCTCCAATCATCTGGTACAGAAGCTGATTTAATGATAGGTTACATACTACAGCTAGTAGTTCTGTAATTTCATATTTGAGTTCCTTCAGAACTCTTGAGTGAATACCATCTGGTCCTGGTGACTTATTACTGTTTAATTTATAAATTTGTTCCAAAACCTCTTCTAATGACACCTCAATCTGGGACAGTTCCTCAAATTTGTCAGCTAAAAAGAATGGCTGAGGTGTGGGAAACTCCCTCACATCCTCTGCAGCGAAAACTGATGCAAAGAATTCATTTAGTTTCTCCACAATGGCCTTATCTTCCTTGAGTGCTCCTTTAGCAGTTCAGTCATCCATGAACATTGTTCAAATGTTTAAAACTAACTTTTATCATTGGAATTATTAATGTGAGGAAACATTTGTTGGTCAGACTGTAAAAGTTTCTTTACAAACTAAAATTTGGAGCAAAATTTAAATTGGGTGTCCCTCTTCACTTTGATGTACGTTATAAACTTAAATGTATGTTGTGTTTTTTTATCTTAAAGCCTTACTAGAAAGTGTAAAGTATTAACATAATATGCCATAATCAGTTCACTGAGTCAATTTTTGTCTGTTTCAGTCAGTTTTTGGACTGTTGCAGACGCTAAATAGGTGGAGGTGGTGTTTAAAATCATGTAATGGAGCCTAAGATTTCACTTGTTCTTAAATGAATATAGGTAAGTAGAGAAATATAGTTCCAATCCTGCCAATGGCTCCATGCAGGCATGCAAGTCTACCTAAATGGATCTTGTTATAGGATCAGGGTCATAGTTACTGTGTTCTCTGCTGCCAGTGTCAATTCGAACACTCTTTAAAACACAGGCTCTTGACAATGACTATAACACTTTTTTGCTTCTTACTAAATTTTTGTTTGAAGATGGTGTATGCACAGAAACAGATTAAAAACAACAAATGCAGTACATAACCACTTACACATTCATCCCAAAATACCTAGAGGCAGTATTCCACATTTTAAACTAAGGATCTGCAAAACATGATGCAGAATTTTTTGACTTACAAGAGAACCATCAAAGTACATGAAACCATACTTCTATCACGCTTGTAACTTAACTGGCTAAGGCTCAGATCCTGTAAAGACTGACGCACACATTTAACTTTATGCACATGTGTGGCCCTATTGACTAGGAGACTAGTAACATGCATAAAGCTAAGCATGCATCTTAAGGATTAGGGTCCAAATCCGTTTGAAAAGTTCTCCAAGCTCTTAATGGTAAGACTGAGTATGCATTGAACTTTTAGCTATTCAGTACCCCTGAAAACAGAAGTTTATCATGTGAACACTAAAACTTAATTTGAGTGTAATTGACTGTGTCACTGATATTCAAATCAATTTTCTTGTTTGAGAACAAATAGCTAATGGGGTGAGGGGGAACCAAAAACCACAAAAAACCCTAAAACACACTACATATTGTTCACATGCAAACTTTAGAAAGTTTGCCTTACAATAGCTAAGATGTTTTTAAACTTTTATTACTGGGTAAGGTGGATAATATGACATCTAGTGGATCAACATATTTAGAATACCGGAGCTTTTGGGGCTCAGAAGGTCCTATCAGCAGGTATTAAACCAATGTTCACTAGAATGTTCACTAAATCAAGAAATAATTAATCCATCAGCTTTTGAGCCAGCACTTGACATTGGAACTTTTTTGGCCTGAAAGCTTCTAACTCAAGTGCCAATCCTGTAAATTCCTCTGGGTGAACTTGAGAACCTCAGTGGGTCAAAATACTCAGGCAGAGGTCTGTCCATTGGATCCTGTACTGTAAATTACTTTTTGACTAGTAAAGGGTGTTTTTTATCTTTTCCACTTTCTAAGACCAATACAGCTGCAAACATTTTCTGCAGGTTACTGGGTAATGCATCGTCTTGAAATTGATCAACTGGTTTAACCAGAAGTAAACCTTACTATAGTATTAATTGCTATAAAGAAAACATTCTTTGTTTATATTCTAACTCTGCTTTGTGCCTGAAATTTTTTGGTGTTATCCACTTTCTCTGTAAGTCTGATTCTTGGTATATTTTTCACTGTTTAAATTCTATTTTCTGTTGAATTAACTGTTAAATTTCTCCTGTATTCTTAATTTGACTCATTTTAAAAAGTGCCCCAATATTTCTGTTTCACCATGTAATAGCAAATAAGGTGCAAAATTAAAAAAAAAAAAAAAAACCCACTAAGGCAACCTTTTATCTTGGAAGTGGGAGAACTGACATCTTATCTCCTGGTTCCATAAGCACTGAGGGCCAATAGTTCTATGTGGGACACTAGTCTCACTGTGTCGATCTAAAGCTAGGGTCTTTTCAGTGTCTGACTAAAGATACCAGCACAATATCTAGAAAATTCAGTGTGCAATAGATAAAGCAATGCTAAACAGGCAGAACTTTGGAGATTTATAACGGGACATGTCCCAAGAGTTGCTAATAGGAAAGTGGCTGACATTTTGTCATTGGCTGCCAGGTTTCCAAGTGTATCTGACTGAGACTTGTGTGTGTGTCAAGGTGGATGAGTAAAAACTAAATGAAACCAAAGTTAAGAATTTATGTAGACCCCTACCACCACAGCAGCAGTTTACCCTTGTTAAGGGATGGGGAACAAATCTTTAAGTGCTTTTTGTAACTTTTTTTCTACAGTGGTGCATTACTGAATGTCTTTATTGTATGTTAAATTGTATATGTACTATATATGTTTATATTGTTGTATGTAGTCCAGTTCTTTTATAGCTAAAGAACAAAACAAAAATTAAATAAATATTATGCTAACAATGAGAACATAGTATGATTTTGTTCCTCTTCCTAGAGATATGTTAGGTGTATGATTTAAGTAGATGGCTTGCTGGTGGCCCTGTGGGATTTTCTGAATCAGTGCTGTAATTTGTCACAGTGCTTTTCTTGTGGGGTATAAAGTTTCAGTGGGAATTATAATGGAAGGCATAGAAATGTTTATAGTTTCACTATCCATATAATTATTTGCAATTCCCATTTCAAGGAAAGTGAAATGATGATAATCTGTATTCCAAACATTCTAATAAATAGCTTAAAAGAAAATTAAGTGACAAGTTGACTTGTATCCTCCTCAAACTCCATAATCTATAGTGCTGAGAGAGCTACTCAGTCTCTGCAACTGCGAACAAGAGATGTCATTTCATTTTGAAAGTGGAAGGGACCCTCCCTGTTCACATCAAGCAAAGGAGTCTTTCGCTGATATCCTAAACCAAAGAGCCCACTCACCTGTCATTGTGTGCCATGATGGGCACTAGTCTAGACATTCTTACCCTCTGCCGGGGGAAGGCTTACAGAAATGGGCATGGAGGGGCGGAGGGTGTAAAATGGGCTTTAGGCATCACGTTCCCTCCTGGGGAGCATGTGGGACGGCGGGTGCGAGACGAGGAAAATGCAGCCCACACTGCAAGGCGAGCTCGAGCAGCGGAAGCTGCTGGGTTGTGCCTGCAATCGGTGCGTTGCCCCTTTAATTGTGTCCCCAGCCCTCGGGCGTCTCTGTCCAACGCCCACGTCAGCAAATACCTTTTGTTTCTCTCACGTTCGGGCTTCCAGCGGTAAGAGCGGCGGGACCCGCAAATTGCATTCAAGCGGCAAAGAGCCCCAGCCCGGGGGTTGGGGGATCCCGCACCCACCTCCCGCTCTCTCCGGCTCAGCCGCCGCAGCCCGCGGAACCCAGCCGGTAAGTGGCGGCTCCGCAGCCGGGCGGACTGGGCGCTGGGCGCTGAACGGGCCCCCGCCCGGACAGCGGCTGGCTCTGCGGACCCGAAGCGGGCGGGCGGGCGCTCCCAGCCCCGGGCGCTCTCCGGAGCCGAGCTTCAGCCCCGAGCGAGCCGCGCTCGCAGGGGGACCCGAGCGGGCGCCATTTGTAGCCCGGGCGCTGCTGGAAAGGGCCGGGACTGGCAACAAAGGGCTGGTGGGGAGCGGGAGCGCGGCGGCGGCGAAGGGGGAAGGAGACACTGCACCCAGTTGCAAAAGGGGAGGGTTGTGTTTCGTGCAGATACACCGGTCCCGGGCGGAGCCGCACACGGGAGGCTGCGGACAGCGGCGCCGGAGCTGCGGGGATGGGGCAGCCCCGTGCCAAGCCGCCTGGCGCGGTGGCCCGATCCCGGCCACTGATGCTCTGTCCGCTAAGCCAGGCGGGCGGCAGCGCCGATCGGGGACCGCTGGCTCTGAAGTCCGAAGGTACCGGCCTTGCTCGGCGGGCGACTCTAGCCCCGTCGGGCGTCCCTAGTCCTACCCAGTTCCCGATGGCTGAGCAACCGGTTCAGCCTGGGCGTGGGGGTGAGTGACAGCGCCCGTCCCCAAGGCCGTGGTGCGGGCGCCGGGGCTGGTAGCTCGGGTGTCCACTGGGAGTTTGGGCTGCTGCCGCCTTGTGCCGCGCTGGTCCCCTCGGCCAGGAGGAGGCGGAGAGAGGGACTGGCCGGCCCCGCTGCGGAGAGAACTGAGCGTTCGAGCGCCCCTGGTCCCTCACTCAGCGTGTCCATCCCATCCTTCTCTCAACCCGCTTCCCTGTGACGGGGGAGAGACAGAAATCCCCCCTGTCCACACCTCAGCGGGGTCTCACACCGGCTCAGGGAGCTGGAAGAGAGCATCTCGACTCTATTCAATTTGATAGCGCCACATCCCTTCAGTATCTGCTTACTGATGAGTATTTATTCGACTGTACCTGTATATCATGAAGATTGCTAGCAAGCGAGTTGAGTCTGCTCAGAAATGTATTCTTTGCTCATATGTAAATGTAATACCTCTAGCTTCTCGCTAATAAATTCATTGTTCATTTCTTACACAGAAAGGCAAGAAGGCTGAATGGGATTTTTAAAAAGTCAGTAATAACAGGTATGTGTTTCAGACTTTGAAAGGTGCTTTCCAGACACAATAAAGTATGCCATCTAGTCTCTTCTGATTTGAAATTCGTTTTTAAGGAGTCTGATACAAATATTACTGACATCCGGACAAATCCAAGGTTTTAGTTCAAGCAGTAGCCTAAGGATAAAGAGGTTATAGCATCATCAGTGCAGTCTTATATCCACTTCAGGACAAAGACCTCATCATTTTGTTGCCAAACATTTCTGTTTCCAGCCACCAGTGAACGTCACCACACATGTTTAGCAAAAGCTAGCATTATGTTTCTCCATTTTCACATAAGGAATCCATGTTGCACCTGCCATGCATTGATATTCATTCTGTTGTAATAGTAGTTCATCTTCCTGTTGTGTGGGGCTGGGTAGGGGGTTGCTTATTTTCCTTTTGTGACATGATTAAAAATCATTGTCACTTTAGGTTCTTAAGTCTTCCAGATATTCTTATTGGTTTTCTTTTTGGTCTGTGTTCACTTCTATATAATAGTAAGAATAAAATATTTTTCTTGATTTAATATGACTGTTCACAAATAAAATTATTTGAAACTTTAACCATGAATATCTGCTTTTTATGTCTCTTTAGGTTTAAAATAGAAATGTTGATATGGAGAGTGTTCTTCACCTAGCTTCCATTTAACACAGTTACATGGAAGTAAAAAAAAATCTATACTTTCTCTTTTGCATGCCTCATTGAGAGAAGAGTACAGTAGTCAGGAGAATACTTGTAAGTGCTGAAAAAGAACCATTCACATCACCAGCATCCCATATAATATATAGTTCTATATAGTCTAGTCACTTACTATATGACCATCCCAGTTCTCTGCACTGCCGTGCTGGAGATGCAGATTCATCTTTTCTGGTCTAGACTCTAATTCTCTGGATTAGTAGAGAATGGCACTGTGGAAAGAAAAAGGACCATTTAGACTCTGTCAGAAATGTGGAGAGCACAGTGGGGGAAGAGGGGGAGGAAAGGAGATGAAGATTCTTGCAGCTTACCATATAGTGCATGTACACTAAAACAGTAATCTGACATACTGATTTAATTTCCTGCTCTTCTGAACATGCATTGTGAGATTTAAAATACATTTCTGAACTGTGAAGATCATGTTCATAGTGTGTCTTGTATCACTTAGTTTTGATGATAGTTTGTCATTAATACACTGCTGTTGAATTTCACTCTATTTGTAAGAGCAATAAACTCTAGATTTTTTTCAAACACTACTTCATAAAACTTCCAGTCATTTAAATTTTATTCCCAATATGCTGCAGAACCTACAAATATATATAGTACCCCCAAACTGTATTATTCCATCATAGGGTCTCCTGGCTTTTATATTTTTAAGGGATAATTTCATATCTGTTCACTAAAAATATTGGTGTGGGGCAATCAGAGTAATCGAGTGGTTGACCATTCAATATATGTGTTGGATTTACATCACCTATATCTTGCTTTATGGACTGGTAGGACTGCAGAATTTGCCAGCTCCTGGTGAGAGAGCACCTTTCATTGTTCTGCAGTGATCTTCGTGTAACTAAGGAGCAATGTTGAAAGATACTAAAGCCAGTCCTATATCCAGCCCTTTTTGCCAAAGAAGGTAGCTCTGACATGAGCTCTTGAGGGAATGGGTAGTGGAGAGAAAATTCTGGTGGTAAGGACATAGTAGACTGCTGCTTATATTTTCTTTCAATAGAAATTGATATTAGATTACCAAAAATGGGATAGTGCTTTTAAAATATTCTATTTCAAAATAATGGTGTTAATTTCAGTGGCTAAATGATGATAGTTTTATGTTCCAGCATCACCCACTCTTTATAAAAGACTGTTCACTTTGGACACTTCTAAAAAATATTACTCAACTAGATTTTTTTTGTCACTTCTTAGGCAACAAAGTTGAGAAATTACTATTTGTGTATTAAAAATTACATGTATGTAGCACCATTCATCCCACAGGAATCTATAAGACCTTTCCAAATTATATATTCAGGAATAACTTAACCCACTGGTAAGTGTTACACAGCAGCTTTTAACAATACACATCAATAATGCATGACAATTTAGAATAGGAATTGAGCAATAAAATTATCCACTGAAAATGGAGGGTGACTTTAGGAAGGCAGAATGTAAATATCCCAGTGGGAATTTGGCATGACTTTATAGGCTCGGACCACTTAACTCCTACACAAAATGGAATATTAGTGATCACAAGTGGTCAGGTTCTTCTCTGAAAGGCAACACCTTCCACAGAGAGTCCCATAGCATCAAGCTAGTGCATTGTTTCATTATTGGTTTTGAAAAAAGATTACCACTTACTGAAATTACAACATCATTTGTGGCAGTACCTGGATTTTCCCCAGTTTCTTAACCAAGTACTGACAAAACCCAACCCTGCTTAGTTTGTGAAATCTGCCAAGATCCCATCGTGAGGTGGAATGACTACTGGAATACCCACAGAAGTAAAATCTTTGCTCCGCCAATCAGAGATTACTTCTTTCATATTGCACATTTTATAAATATAATTTTCAATTTTTTTTAGAGTAGTTCTTGTTTGCCCTTCTCTGGAATGGATATTTCTTCTCATCAATCTCGCCTCCTACAGCAACTGAATGAGCAGCGCAGGCAAGACTTATTCTGTGACTGCAGTATCCTGGTTGAGGGGAAGGTCTTCAAAGCACATCGAAATGTGCTGTTTGCCAGTAGTGGTTATTTTAAAATGCTCCTTTCTCAGAGCTCAAAAGACATGAGTCAGCCAACAACTGCTACCTTTCACATGTTCTCCCCTGATACTTTTATGGTCATTCTGGACTTTGTGTATTCAGGCAAGTTATCTCTTACTGGTCAAAATGTGATTGAGGTCATGTCAGCTGCCAGCTACCTGCAGATGACAGATATCATTAGTGTTTGTAAGACTTTCATTAAATCTTCACTGGACATCAGTGAGAAGGAGAAGGATCGCTACTTCAGTCTTTCAGAAAAAGATCTGAACAGTAATGGAACTGAGAGTCCATGCTTATATAGCACAGAATGGAGAGTAGAAAGCAGTCCTCCGCATTCTCAAATGGACTCTGATGTAGGGGTATCTATGGTGGGTGGAAATTCCTGGAGTAATTACACCTACTACTCAGCTTCACAAAGGAACACCCAACAATCTCACTTGACCAAACAGACTCAAAGACGGCATTCCTTTAAAAAACGTATCAGGCATCTTGGATTGCCACAGTCCACTGACGTCCCCCATTGTAAATCAAGGAAACTTGGAGATAGAGCTTCAGAACCTACTAGCCACATTTCTCAATCTGAAGAGCAAACTCAGCTTGATACAGAAGTTGACTTTGCCCATGCTGGGTATCAACATGGTCTGAGATCAGAGGTGTTGCCAAGGAGCTTGCTAGAGACCCAACAGGAGCATGAATCATCTAGATCAGCCAACAAGTCTAAATCATCAAAAGCAGATGAGCTATATGCAAATATGCCCACAATTTTAGGTGTTATGGGGAGTTGGATTGAAGGTAAGAGTGAACTAAACATTTATTCCTTCACTACTAGGGGTTCTTAAATGTTTTTTTCTGCTGAATTTTTGGCCCAGAAATTGATTGAACATTTAACTCAATAAAAATGATCAGCTCTAGAAACTGAAAAATTAGTTACAGTAATGCACTACAGTGAAATCTGGAATCACCTTTTTAACTAATGCCCGATAGTATTCCATGGTTATATTTTTAGATTGCAAATCATTTAGACATTCCCATATTGATAAGTCATTGTAATGACTTTGAATTCCTGATAAATGAGGCTCCAGTAAAATAATTAAAGTTACATTTTATATTGTTGCTATGAACAGATTTTTATTTATTTGTCCATATTAATTTATAAACTCTGTCAGGCTCATTTTAAAAATTGCTATGAATCGTCATGTGATAATTCTTACAGTAGCAGCAGCCAGTCAGTTTCATCCTGAATTTCTCATTCTAGGAAGACATTATTTACTTTGTTTCTTGGATTCCCTTTTAAGGAAGTGCTGTTGCCTCACTGAAAACTTTAAAAATAAGTTCCCTATAGAAAGGATTATTCTAATAACAATGTCCTGCATTTGTTACTTCTAAGGACAGATGAGACAGACCTTTACCAATGCTGAATGCCATGATTGGTTAGCAGTGCTAACAGGTGCTGGCACTAGGGTGCTGCACCCCCATTGCTTGAAGTGGTTTCAGACATATATAGGGTTTACAATTTTGTTCAATGGCTTTCAGCATATCTATTACTAAAATTGTTCCAATGCCACTGAGTGCTAATACCAACTTTTACAGGAAGAGTTGTAAAATGATGGACTACTACATTGAACAGCCTCTAACAGAAAGATGATCCTAGCAGAAGACCAAACATCTAGTTGATAACAATGAGTGAAAGAGTGCATTGTGTTAAATGTAGCTGATATGTGTCTTTGCTAGACTAGAATGTAAACTGGCCACTAATTAGTTTAAAGAGAGTCTTCAAACTTGTAGGTTCTCTTAGGTATGCTGTAAAGATAGGTGAAAAAATACATAGCACTCCTTCAGGAAAGAATATTTCATGTTGTTGATCTTAATTCCTTAACAGGATTCTGCAAATGTATAGTTGCCATGGGCAAAATGCACATTTCAATTGTTATCAATGCATGTACAAATATGTTATTATATGATCCTTACAAGCAGAAAAACAACTGTACCAGATAGTGCAAAAAACTGTTTTGATTCTTTACTGTTTAGAGTTATAGGCTCTTTTTGATTTCTTAATTAGACAAGATTTCCTTCTAATTGTTTGAATTTAAGGGGAAATTAATAATTGTTTTCAACAAATCATCCAGTTTTAGCAATTAAGGGTGGACTGATCCTCCAATCTACATTATCATATCTCAGTGGATGACTGGTGCACTTCACTGACCTTGGGTTCAATAATAAAAACAAATTTAATCAATTTTTAAAAATTATAAAGTACACTATATATTTTAAAAAAATCTCACATAACTTTCCCTTTGGGGAGAGAAAGGGAGTATGAAAGAACCATACATGATAGATGCTAGTCACATCACTTAATGAGCTACCAGAAAGCACATACACCACAGTGATGTGTGGGATATAAAAGCCTGTACAGGTTGGAGCTACTACTTTAAAGGCATAAAGTTCTGTTCTACAACTAACTGAGCATGTAATTACAGGAAAGGCAGTCTTAATGAGGAGATCAAGCTACTGTACCTTCGCTTAGAGTTTGTAATACCATATCTAAATTCCAGGTGCTAAAACTTGTCAAGTCCTAGGTTTTTATAGCTTTTGCTGCTTTCAAAAAGGGAATACCATGGAGTTGCAACAACCTATGCCCTACTTATAAACTGTTCATTTGTCAGCTAATTAATACATTTGAAAAGATTATACATAATGATGTCTTGATGACTCCTTGCAAAGGTCATTCCTTTGTCTTTATATATTTTCAGGATTTTTTCCTATTATGTAGCATGAATTTTCCTTTGATAAGAAATTAAGGGGGTGGACACACAACTCCAGGTAGACCTTCTGTATACATCCAAAATTAAAAAAACAATATATTTAATAAGATCTTGGTGTCTTCTTTGGCACTTCATTCCCCTGTGTATGTGACCTCTTTTGCTAGGCACTGCCTCCTAGAAATTCACCAAACCCTTTGCAATGAGAAAGGGTTCAGTCATACTTTTCTGTTGCACATCTGCATCAGGCTGTCTTATGACTGATATATTCTAAATCCGAAGTTCTCAAACTGGGGGGGGGGCACGCCCTCAGGGGGGGGGACAAGGAATGTATTCTGGAGGGGCATGAGAAGCCGCTCTGCCTTCAGAGCTGGGTGGCTGGAGAGCAGCAGCTGCTGGTGGGGCACCCAGCTCCGAAAGCAACACTGCCGCCAGCAGCAGCGCAGAAGTAAGGCTGGCAAGCTGCTGGCCAGGTTCTCCGTTCTGAAGGCAGTGCCACTGTCAGCAGCAGCAGGGAAATAAGGGTGTCAATGTCATGCCACCCTTCCTCAATAACGTCCTCTTCTGCTGTAATGCAATCTGTATGGTGTACTGAACTTTCACAGTAGACAGAGCTCCAGAGAGAATGGCACTAGCAAACTGTCTCTGATTTGATGGGCAATCTCAGGAAAGTGGTACAAAACTAAAACTAACTTGGCTGCAGAATAAAATGGGTTTATGTTTTTTTGTAATGCAAAGTTAGCAGCCATTTCACTGTTGCTCATGAAAAAACTAAAAGGGAAATATGTGTGTTATTGAATATGCCTGGCAATGCTGTAGTTTGAATTAATCTGGTAAGCAGAGAACAAGCTGTATAGAACTTCTCAAATAGGATAGGAATTGACCCGTTCCTTCTCTGTCTCACCTGCTAGCAGGAAGGTAAGTACATTTTTCAAAGTTTTCCATGAACAGTCCACAGTTCATTTAAAAAAATCTCCCTTCTGTGGTCTGGTTTATTAATATACGAGTTGAACTCCAATATTTGCACTGGAAAGCCTTTCGGATCCACACCTCAGCCTCTGACTTCTACAGCCCTCCCACTGAGGTCTGTGAGTAGTTATTCCATTTTAACCAGGTTCTTGACAGCCTTTCTGCCAGAGTCTGTGAAAAGTTCTTTCAGTCTTTCTTGGCTGCTGGGATCCACAATATTTCTAAGCAGTCCTTGCCCCACTCAGGCTCCCTCCCCAGTCCCTTGGCAGTGACGGCTTAATAGCCATTCTTCTTCCAGTCTGCCAGTGAAGAAAATCCCCGATCCACCATCCAGATCTCTTTCAGGCTGGGTCTACACTACCCGCCTGAATCGGCGGGTAGAAATCGACCTCCCGGGGATCGATTTATCGTGTCCCGTTGGGACGCGACAATCGATCCCCAAATCGACGCTCTTACTCCATCAGCGGAGGTGGGAGTAAGTGCCGTCGACGGGAAGCCGCAGAGGTCGGTTTTGCCGCCGTCCTCACAGCGGGGTAAGTCGGCTGCAATACGTCGAATTCAGCTACGCTATTCACGTAGCTGAATTTGCGTATCCTAAATCGACTCCCCCCTGTAGTGTAGATGTAGCCTCAGACTCTTCTGCCAAAAGGCCTTGCTGTCCTCCTAGTCACATGTCTCTATACTATCAAAGGGACTGAAGTATGTAACAAATGTGCTGGTGCAAGCTAGCCCTTAACGGCCCACCATGATGCTACACTTGGCTACAGAAGGTTGCCATGAGGTAGGTCTTGAGGTGAATTAAGGGATGGATGGCAGCAGGGAAGTCCTATACTGAGGATTGAGGGACAGAGTTTCATAATTAAAGTATTTCAGATAAGACAAAAACTGTCATTATCTTACTGGATTTCTTTTTCTATCACTTACAATCACCAAGACTTTTCTGTGTAAACAGAAGCTATTTTTTATCTATTTTATTCTGTTTGCTTGATTCATTTACTGTTGTCACTATCTAGTGTTCATGATATGACAGTTGCTTCTAGAATCTATAGTAAGAAAATCCAATGTCACTAAAAAGAGCATGAAACTTTTAGAAATTAACAGGACTATTTTGTAACAGATGATGTGAGGTTCAAGTGCCCATTTTGTACCCATATGGTGAAGCGGAAAGCAGACCTAAAGCGTCACCTTCGTTGTCATACAGGGGAGCGACCCTATCCATGTGAGGCATGTGGTAAAAGATTCACAAGGCTAGAGCATCTGCGTAGCCATTTTCGAACAGTATGTATATTTTTTAACATATAACAGATTTTTTTAAAATGTGTGTAGCATAAAACTGCCAGTCACTTCTGTAAATAATCAATAGGGTGAACTTTAGACTATTTGCTTTTGAACATTTCTAAATAAACCATTTTGTTGTGATTATTGCTTGGATTTGAAGAACAACTCTGATTATTAAGATGAGCATGGTACTTGTGTCTTCAGAATACAAAGGTCAATTATTGTACATTATTCAAACACTGAAAAAGAATATATTGAATAACTAATGCTCAAATTAAACGTTTTCCTGTTCCAGTCTGGTATTTTAAAAGGTTTCCCAATGTTTATCTTTTCTCCCTCTTGCAAAATGTTATGTCCCTGAAATGACCCAGTTTGTGGGTAAACTCCTTTTAAGCTTTTCTGGATCATTCTGACAAAACACCTCAGTCCTGACCTGTGGAAATCCTGTTATTACAGTTCTCTGTCTCTTCTGAAGAAAGACTGCTAATTGTTCACAACTGTGAAGTTGTTTGTGAAGTGGACATTTAATTTTTTTATAGGGATTATGATGAGACTACCAACTGAAACAAGATTTGATTCCTAGTTTTCATAGGGAAAAAAAAGTACGGAATGTTGTTGACCAGCTCCCATCTCTTTCCAGTAATTTTTGCATTGTCTCCCACCTGAATCACATGGTTTTAGTAACGGCCTTTCATCTCTACACTAGTTCACATCTATCTCATTTTGATAGTGACCAAGAGACATAACATTCCAAAGCTGTTTGGTGATCTATGATGAAATGAAGTGATTGTCTCAGTACTGTTCACAAAAATCAACACCAACATTTGTACTAATTGATAATCTTGCTGGAAGTCCCAGCATAGAGACTGTGGTATGGAATAGGTATGGAAACTGAGTTACTTTTTCAGTCTCAGAGATAGTCTCTCCTGGCCAGACTCAAGACCTTTTATTACTGGATTGTCTAACCTTACAGAAGAGTTAGATGACATAGCAACAGAAATTCCTATCTGCCTGACCCCACTTCTACACCACAGATTCTGTTGTTACTAAAACTGGTGTAACTCACCAGTGGTGAAGTAGAGTAGAGTAGAGCCCTGCATGGATACAAATTATTTGTATCTAAGTAGGGCTCTAATTATGAGTCCTAATTTACCTAGTGTAGACCAAGCTATTGGCAAGATGAGTAGTACTGGGAAATTTGTGCCATTTCTGTTTTTGGATTAATAGAGGACTTAATCAATAGTGCTAACAATCTAGCATTTTTTCAGAAGCTCTACATCCTATTAGAACTTTCAGCAGATATCTCTCTCAACTTAGATGTGGATAGAGTACTGATTATACTGTGCAATTGATATTCTTCTCAAAAATTCTTCCCTGAATATGTAACAGATTTATTAAAGTACATGCTGTAGTTTAGGTCTCCCCTTATGAAAAGAAACTGGTCCTATTACATCACAGAATTGTTAAATTTAAGGGATAGAATCTGAAAAATAACTTGTATTTTTATGCTGCTGTTGGATAATGTTTTTTATAAATTTAAATTTTCAGATTCATCAGGCTTGTAAGCCAATCTGCAGAAAGTGTAAGCGCCACGTGACTGACATGACAGGGCAAGTGGTGCAAGAAGGAACAAGGCGCTACAGACTGTGTAATGAATGTCTGGTTGAAGCTGGTATAGAAAGCATTCCTATTGACTTGGAGGCTGAACAATCACTTGGGTTTTCACCAGAAGAAGAGGACCAGGATTCTAGGTGGCACTTTGGTGAAGAACACAGAACTAAAGAAGTTGTGGAGGATGACTCTGCTGGCTTAGTCATCCAGGAAGTTGATGATAGTGAAGATGAGGCTGAGAAAAAGGAAGTAAAGCCAAATATTAGTTAGTTGTTAATTAATTGAGAACTAGTAAATCTCACCATTACATTAACTTCTTGTGTCTTGCCCATATCCCCAGACTCTGGTTAACAAGCAAAGTTCTGTCATTATGACTGTGATACGGTCTTATTTGCATGCTTTGTATTCATCAAGACACCAAGATCTGTGACATTGGAAAGAATCCCAAGACAGAATGATGAACAATTCACCTTTGAACGACTAGAGGGATGAATAACTTTTTTATTAAAATATTCCTTAAAGACTTTTAAATGAAGGAAAAAACATTACATTCTCACCAATACTTGCTCTCTCTTTAAGAAACATTACACCATTTTAAAAAGCAATCATTTTTGCACAAGTTCTAAGTTACTCTTGTTCACAGGATGCATTTTTCATCCAGCAAAATAGAATGAGAATTAAAATATTCTGCCACCGTGAAGCAGAAAGGGTATTGTGTCACTCAAAGTGCTCTGTAGCCAAGGGCTCCATTAAACTTTTCTTATGTTTTGTTTTTGAAAGAATCTCAGTATAAGCATATGGTACATTTATTTTCTTATTTTGAAAAAATCTGTTACAACTCATTCATCAAATTTATCTTTCAAATAAATGAATGTACGTTAGTCTTCCTTATTACAGCAATTTGTGTTTGTATATTAGCAGAACTTTTCTTTAGCAAATATCACATAACATTTAAAGAAAAAATATACTGTATTTGAGTTCTTGGATTTTCAAGACAAATATATTTTACATAAGGCAGAGCTCTTTTAACTTTTTCTGGTGTTAATTCTACTTTTATGATACCTAAATGAAACCAAGAAAGACATTGTAAAATGTATGCTAATAATTTTTATATTAGCAGCTAACTGAAGAGAAGGAGATTTTAATCTCCTTTTTCTAGAGCCAGTTTACAAGATAAGACTGTCTGTCTGGCCTCTGAGCTCCTCCTCCTCATGTTGTTGCAAGTAGTTTCACCCCCAGCAGAGCTCTTCCTACCAATCAATCCTCTCTGGCTCCCAACTCCAGGAGAAACTTTCTTAGCCTGAAACACTAACTCAAAAACTGAGAAATATGAGACATAGCACTAAATAAAACAACTATACAAACTAATACCTATGTGGTCTCCTTTGCAGAAAATGTATGTACAAAGTAAGAACAAAAATCTCCCTGTCTGCAAGAAGTCCAAGAGTCCAGAATGTGGGCTATTCCTAGCAGTATCCCAGGTGAAACCCTTGGCAGGTTTAGTGAAATAGGAGATCTAGGATAGTTGTCTTAATCTACAATCCCGGGGACTCTGCATTCAAAAGGTACAGAGCTAACATCTATTCTGTAATGTTGAGTTAAAGTGTGGATTGATCACCAGGGTCCTGTCTGACATTAGTGTCAGGGAAAGAGTAGTCATGCTTTAAGGAGACTGGAACCTTACACCCAGAGAGCAAAAGTATTCCCATAAATCTTCCTGAATATTCCAATCAGGCACACAAGCACTAGTTCCTCATCCCCACAACCCTCGCTGTCTGGGCACAATTATGTGATTGGATTTTCAGAACAGTTAGACACAATGCGACTCTTGAAAATTCTAACCAAAACAACATGTAGATACCTATGTGCTTATCTACTGGTTTAGATGCACCCTGTTCGGTTCCTGATAAGTGATGAGCACCCAACGGCATTGATGTTGATGTGAATTCTGGGTGCTCAGCATCTTTCCAGATCTGGGCCCAACTACTAGGGCTTGGAAAATTCAGCTGTTAATTTTCAACCTAGATTAAACCTAATATAGAAAAATATTGAGTGTACAAACAATTGTTTTCAGAGGGAAGTATACAGACAAAATTAAACTGTAGAAAAATGAACTCACATGCTACAAAAATCTGAGGAAACAAATAAAATGGTTAAAAATTTTGAATGGATAGGAATGAAAGATTCTAAAGTATTACATTATGTTTAACATGTTGAGTAACCTTTAACGCTATCACAAGGTGCCCCAGTTTTTGTGGAAAGAGAGAGCTTATTCTTCCTGTTCTATGACATTACTTAGTTTCTGCTCTATTTTCAAAAGAACAATGGTTCTTTTGTTGCAAGTACAGTTGAGACTTATGGTCCAAGGCCCCAATCCTGCACAAAGCCCTGCAAAAATCAGGAGGCTCCTGATGGGTGCAAGGGGTCTACATGCACAGCACAACTTGGAGGATACAGGCGCAACTGTAGAGAACAATGAAATAAAGCAAATGTTAGGAAGAAAATTTGTATGCCTGCTCACTAATATTTTAAAAATTAGCAATCAAATGAGGACATATCTTATTCAAAAATATTGTTTTCCTTAAAGGGAGATTATTTGGTTTGACAGTCTCAAAATGTAACCTACCCTAACAATCAACTTTTAAGAAATTTTCTTCCTGATCTTGAAAAGTCTATCAGCCCTTCAAAACAAAGATTACAATACTGTTAAATCCTAACTTCTATACTAGAAAACCCACCAGCAAGAAATCAAGGGTGTGGGATTTTTGTGATTGCAGGCATAAGCTGTGCTATCTCCTGCCTCTTCTGCTCTATCAGTAGGATATTCAAATTTGCTAATATCTTCTGATACCAGGTTTCTTGTACCTATCCTGTCTGCTCGCAGAAATGAAACAGGTATGAAGACTGAGATGATGCCAGAAACATACCCATGTCATGTACTAACTAAAACTAAGCTGGTAAATTTAATACTTGCACATATGTATATCCCTTTTAATATCAAAGTGCTTTTAAAAGGTGGATATTATGAGCATTGATTGTTCCAATTTATACTTGATACTTTTCAACTTAAAGTATACATTGGAATAGTCAATGCTCATAATAAAGTATAAATATTTAAATTTAAATGGTTAGGTAACATCTTTAATAGAACACTACCCATTATTTTTTAGGCTTTATATTGTTTCTATTTATTGTAAAGTTATAAAACAAGCTTTCCTTTCAATTTTGATCTTTTTTATTTGGAAAAAACAATTTAACCTTATTGGTAAAGGACTTGAAAGCTAGTAAGTTTTAAATTAATTACTTTGTTTATTAAGCAATAATTGATGATACTGTCAGCACTCTTAATAGAGATCTAGGAATACTCTTAACTGTTGCAGGTTTTGGTTTTTATTGGCCTTGTAATGGTTTAAAAACAATCTAACAATGAAGTAATGACTTATGTTTTTTCTTTCTGATATCAGAATTCATTACATATTCTCTAGCTAGCCTTACTATCCAAATTTAGGATTAAAATACTTGACCGTATGGGTGTAATCTTGGCCACATTGAAATCAATGGATTTTTGCCATTGGTTTTAACGCAGCAGGACTTCAGCCAATATCTTTAAGTAAAAATAAATATACAGAAATCTTTAATTTAAAAAGCAACAATTGCCAAAGATTTGTCTTTAGTCACACACTAAGGTACTGTATTTTCTATTAGCAATAAAAACATTATTTTTGAGTAACATCTTTTGTCATTTAAAGAAATGAATATGTTACTTTTTGCAAGAAATAAAGAGGGAAATTGTGACCCTATTGAAGTCAATGGAAATTTTGCCTTGACTTAAATGGTACTGGGAATTCCCCTTTGGACTTTATTTTTTCACTTGCATGTTCTATGTTAAACAACGCGATAACTACACATATCCAATAAATCTCCTGCTATAATACAAATGGGTCTTCTCATACACACATGGGGGGAGGGCTAGCTCAGTGGTTTGAGCATTGCCCTGCTAAACCCACGGTTGTGAGCTCAATCCTTGAGGGGCCATTTGGGGATTTAGTTGGGGATTGATCCTTCTTTGAGCAGGGGGTTGGACTAGATGATCTCCCGAGGTCCCTTCCAACCCTAATAATCTATGATTCTACATGTAGGGTCACACTCTTGTAATTTTATCCAAAGTAAAATGATGGGATATTATCTTCCAGAACATTGATTATGTCCTCTATTGCCATTGCTTCACAGGAATGTCTGACTACTAGGACAACCATAGGCCTTGGTTCTGCAAAAACTTATGCATATGCTTAACTTCAAGACCTGCTGAAGTCATATTAAGCATGTGTTCAAGTCTTTGTAGAATCAGGCCTTTAGTTAGAAAATAAAAATACTTATTAATTTTGCAATAATTTAGTCATAAGATTATTGCCTAATAAAATAGATACTGTTAATGTATGTTGCATTTAAGAATGCATAAAGTTGCAAGTAATACAAAATTAAACATCAAAAGAGAAAATATTATAATCTATTACATATCAGTCACATACCTATGCCATTGCCATCTGTGAAACGAAGTTATTAGATAAAACATTTCCCCCATGTAGTTTCCACTCATTATTATATGATAGATGCCATTCTTTTGTAGACCTTCATTTAACCATGCCCCATACTAATACTTCATTTGTATTATAAAAATATTTATGATGTTACACTACAGAATCAGGAAACTGAAGTTGTGGAGAACAGTAGTTCTGTTAAAGCTTCCAATACTACTGTTTTCTTGGGTCTATCTTTTTTTTTTTTGGCACTTGCAGATGATTTTTGACCTTACAGGGCAGATCCATATTCTGCAGTCTTCATTCGGTAAAACCCCCCATTTGAATAAATGTGAGTTGTTTTGACTAAGGATTGTAGGATTTGACCATATGTAGTTAGTCAGTAATTCAGTTTGAAGCAGTGCAAAAAACACAAAGAGAAATTTGTGAAGACGATACTAACTTGGTGTTAATTTACTTTACCACAAAGAAAGAATTATTTCTCCTTTTGTCACCAGCTGCCTGTCATTTTCACATACATACAGGGGCACTCACAAAGCAGTACCCCTAAGGGTTGAGTCAGCAACTGCAAGTTGTGTTTTTTTAAACAGATACAGAGAGAATGTGCTCTGTAGAACTAGGTATATGATTTTGTATACAAGGATTACACGGATATGTCCAATAAATTGAACATATGTACAGTTTGTGTGTCTTTTCTTTGCCAAACAAAATGATATAAAATCTGGCCCTTCTGCTGGCAGATAGTGCTTTCATCTCATGTACAAAATCATATTAAACTTTTATTGTGGCAGGAACTGGGGCATCCCGCCAACCCTGTGGGCTCAACTAAGAGTGAAAAATAAGGAACTGAGCATCACTTAAAGTGTCTGGAGTACGGGAAGGATGTAAAGTAGAGCACGCAGGAGGTGAGAATGGACAGGGCCTCAAAACTCTACTGAATGAAGAGAAAGAAATGGGACATCAGGGCCTAAATCATAAAGCTTGAGGGGGTTAAGAACAATTTGAGGCATTCTGGTGCCTTGAGGGGAAAGTGGGTGTGAGGCAGGACAGGGGCATCACATTCCCTCAGGGGAACATGTGGGTGTGTGGCAGATGCATCTTGGGCATCAACCCCCCTATCCTACACAAAGGTGTGAGAAGGAAGCCTCTAGGACATCACGTTCCCTCCTGGGGAGCATGTGGGACTGCGGGTGTGAGAAGAGGAAAGCGCCACACTGGAAGGGAAGCTCGAGCAGCGGAAGCTGCTGGGTTGTGCCTGCAATCGGTGCGTTGCCCCTTTAATTGTGTCCCCAGCCCTCGGGCGTCTCTGTCCAACGCCCACGTCAGCAAATACCTTTTGTTTCTCTCACGTTCGGGCTTCCAGGGTTTGGGGCGGCGGGACCCGCAAATTGCATTAAGGCGACCAAGAGCCCCAGCCCGGGGGTTTGGGGATCCCGCACCCACCTCCCGCTCTCTCCGGCTCAGCCGCCGCAGCCCGCGGAACCCAGCCGGTAAGTGGCGGCTCCGCAACACGCCGGCAGGCCGGACTGGGCGCTGGGGTTTGGGGGGCTGAAGCGGCCCCAGGGCGAGCCGAATGCAAGGGGCAGCGAGCGGCTCCCGCTGGCTCTCGGACCCGAAGGGGGCCGGGGCCCTTGTGTGGACGCTCCCGGGCCCGGGCGCCCTCCGGGGCCGAGCTTTAGCCCCGAGCCAGCCGCGTTTGCCGAGAGACCCAAGCGGGCGCCATTTGCAGCCCCAGGCGCGGCTGCGAGGGGCCGGGGCGGGGGCAACAAAGGGCTGGTGGGAAGCGGGAGCGCGGCGGCGGGCGCGGGGCGAGAGGCGGCGGACGGGGAGAAGGGGTCACACGCAGGCGGCTGGGACGCCATCTGGGCAGGGGCGGCGCGGGCAACGCCGGCCGGCCGGGCGGGCGGGCTGGTGGGGGAGCCGCACAAAGGGAGAGGCGTGAGCCTGCGGAGAGCTGCCCCGGAGCGAGCGGGTGTGGGAGCTCCAGCCGCCCGGGCAGCCCGCAGGCTCCTGCCGGGCTGGGGCCCCACGGCGCGGTGGGGGCTGCAGGCTCCTGCCGGGCACTGGCGCCTCGGCCACTAGGGCCGGCACCGCCCGCCCGCCGCGGCTACTGCGGGCTCTAGTCGCTAGGCGCTGCTGCCCCTGCTCGCTGGGCGGGCGCGTCTCGCGCCGTCGGGCGTCCCTGACTCCCGATGGGTGAAGGACCAATGCGGACTGGCCGCGCGGGTGAGTGACAGCGCCCTCCGCCAATGTCCTGGGGCCGGCGGCTTCTCGCTGCCGCTCCGGTCCCCGCCGTCCAGAGGCGGTGTGGGCTGCGCGCCTCTCCTCCCTGGGCTGAGGTGGGCTGTTCCCTTGGGCAAAGAACGAATGGTCTCGGGGCATCATACGGTCTCCTTCGCTTTCAAACAAACAAACAAACAAACAACCGCCGCTTTTAGAATTGGGTTCAGCAACTCCGGTTTACACGTAGCCTGTCAAGAGTGTCCTTCTTCTTTATTGTAGAGCAACGCTTCCTGTTCCCCTGTTTTGGAATGGAGATTTCTTCCCATCAATTTCATCTCCTGCAGCAACTGAATGAGCAGCGCAAGCAAGACTTATTCTGTGACTGCTGTATTCTGGTTGAGGGGAAGGTTTTCAAAGCACACAGAAATGTGCTGTTTGCCAGTAGTGGTTATTTCAAAATGCTCCTTTCCCAGAGCTCAAAGGAGACCAGTCAGCCAACCACAGCTACCTTCCAGGCCTTTTCTCCTGACACGTTCACCGTTATTCTGGATTTTGTGTATTCTGGCAAACTCTGTCTCACTGGCCAGAATGTCATTGAGGTCATGTCAGCGGCTAGTTATCTTCAGATGACTGATGTTATTAGTGTTTGTAAGACCTTCATTAAGTCATCACTGGACATCAGTGAGAAGGAGAAGGATAGATATTTCAGCCTGTCAGACAAAGATGTAAATTCCAATGGTGTGGAACGCTCATGCGTGTATGGTGCTGATTGGAGAACAGAGAACAGTCCCCCTCATTCTCACTTAAATCCTGATCAAGGGACTTGTGTGATGAGTGGCAATGCTTGGAGCAATTTCAGCTACTATCCAACTTCTCAGAGAAATGCGCAGCAGCTGGTCAAACATGACCAAAGGCAGGATTCCATTAAAAAAACTAGACACTTAGGATTGCAACAATCCTCTGATATTCCCCATTATAAATCAAGCAAGCTTGAAGACCGATCCTCAGACCCCACTAGCCACATTTCTCAATCTGAGGAGGAAGTCCAAATTGACACAGAAATTGACTCTGCCCATGCTGGGTACCAATATGGTCAGGGGTCCGATGTGATGCCAAGGAGCTTGGGTGTGTCCCAGCAAGAGCATGAATCACCCCATTCTTCTAGCAAGTCAAAGTCCTCAAAAGCAGATGAGCAATATGGCAACATGCCCTCAATTTTAGGTGTAATGGGGAGCTGGGCTGAAGGTAAGAGTTGGTCATTTGTACCTCTCTCCTCAGTTTCTTTCAAAAATGTTGTTGAATCTTTACTGTATGAAAGTTACAATGGAAAATTTATATAACAATCTATTATATCACCAGCTCCATCAATGGGGAAATATGTATGATTGCACCCAAAAGGCAGGGGGAGGGAATACATTCAGCTGCATTGCCTAGAAATGCAAGATTGGAAAGTAATATTCCCTCTGTGGTACAACTCTGTTATGGCTATGTACAGTATCTTTCTACTTTCAGTTACTAACTTTTGAATTGGTTTCTCAAGCTTTGGAAGGATTCCAAAATGGGGTGAGTTTCACAGAATTAGAGCTCTCACTTCTTTTCCTCTCCCACTATAATTCTGTTGCATTAACCCCTGTGTCCTTAGGTAGACACAGAAACAAAAGTCATGCATCAAAGGTATGCAGCAAACTATTAGGGACCATGGGATAGGTTCTCAGCTAGGGTAAATCTGTAGCGCCGTTGACTTTTATATTCCCTTTATTTTTGCTAATCTTTTTTGAGATATGGTGACCAGAACTGAACACAATGTTTCCCAGTGAGGGTGTACCACCTGACAGTATGATCTTTTTACATTAGTTTTCAATCCATTCCTTTTACATTCTAATACTTGTTGCTTTACTATTGACTTCTGCTCAGTATGCAGCATTGCTGAGCAGTCCACAATGATACCCAGCTCTCTCTTTCCTGAGGTTTTACAGTTAATGTAGAGCACTGTCGATGTATACATAGTTCCAACGCATGAACTAATGAGCTGTTTGTGAAAGCGCACTCTCAGTAGTTGATTTTAGCCAAAGTTCTCTTTTTAGTAGAGAGAATATCACAGAGACTACTAGTTCGAGCTGGAACCAAAGTGGGTGTTTTTTTTTTCCCTAGGAAAGGTATGTAGGATCAAAGTCTTAAGTTCTTATAGAAGTATTAAAATTTTGGCAGAGAGTGGCAGCTAAATCAGGTCTCAGACTTTCTGTGATTATTTTATTTATTTTTTAAAATTTAATTCTGTTGATTAAAACTTCTCCTGCGTCCATGTTCCCAAAATATCTTTTGAAATTATACTCTAATAATTGGACTCTCTTGTGAGGTTTTTGCTTTATCACCTCTTCCTTTGGTCACAATTAGTAATGCACAATAATTATAATGTTCTGCCAACTATTGGGCAATACAGGTAAAGTCTTCCAGATAATATATATCTTTACAAAATTCAAGTTTTAAGTGGCAGACAACCAAACACTAGAGATCAGATATATGATCACTTAAGATTTACCAACCAAAGATTCCTGTGGAAGTGAAGGGCATCAGAATGCAGTTTATTTTATCCTGCTTCACATTCTGGGAAGACACTGGCTTCTTTGTTCCTAAGATTCATGTAACAGAGCAGAAGTAGGTGTTGGGATTCCTTCTGAGACCTCTTCCACTTGACTTATCCAGAAAAACTCATCCAATTCTAGAAGAAAACTTCATCCAGTTTTCCGGGATCCAAAAACTCAGTTTGACTCTAGCTGGTCACTCAAGTTACTTTATTAGGATGTAACAGCTCTATGCCCACGCTAGCCAGGCCCAGATGCAGGGGTTTTAGGTACAGGATTATACCGCGATTCTACGTCATATCACACAGTACACAGTTTCCTAGCTATTAACATTTATGCTTCTTGAATCTAATTGGTTTACACAGTGTACAGATCGAGTAAGGACCAATCATATTGCAGATTGTGTAAAGACCAATCACTTACGTCCTCACCTGACTTACATTTCAAGCTTATCAGTTCAGCATGTTCCCACTTATCGCAACTAGCCCAAAAACACCATCTCCAGCACATAGCTTGTCACACCCTTGTTTACAGTTTAACCTTGCACTCAAATCAAGCTATATGCAAGTTTACTCATGCCCAGCAAGATCTATGCCAATAGTAGGGAATCTTGTTCCTCAAAACTATTTTACTGTTAATTGCACATCACCAGTCAAGGAACACTCCCCCTGCCCCATCATGGTTTTTTTTTTTTTTTTAAATAGCCTGTGAAGGAAGAGAGGAAGGTCATGGTGATGACAACATTTATAATGTGGTGGAAGGGCATAGCAATAGGAGAAAAAGATACCTGTGTTCTATTTCCAGATGTCCTGCTGACCTGCTGTATGATCTTGGGCAAACCATTTAGGTCCCAATCCTGTAAATACTGAAGTCAATAGGACTATCCACATGCTTACAGTTAATTCAGTATAAAAAAAAAAAATCTTTTTAAAGGATTGCGGCCTAAAGCGGTTTATCTGTAATGGGGGATAATAATGTTTATTTACTGGTGAAAACCATTATGAAAGTGCTATGTAGTTTGCCATTGTTAATCTCCTCTGCCCCTCCCTCCCCCCCCCCTCCCCGTTCCCTTGCCCCCAATTTTTAGGTTAACTCCCTGACATTTTTTGTTAGTTACTGCTTTGGCATTTCAACTTATTTTATTTTGAGGCATGAAACAACTTTGTATATTTACGCCTCAATTCTTCTGCCTTGATCTGCTGGCAGTGGAGCTGTACCGTATAACTAGTAGAAACGCTAATCTTTCAGACACTAACCTTACAAAGATAGCAATTTCAGCCATTCAAAATTACTATCTTATCAAACTGTTGTTACTATAATCAGAGTGTTTGTCCAGGCTGGCTTCTAAACACTAACCCTTCAAAATAAACCACAGCGACTCCCTAGTTTCATCCTGCAAGTTAGGTCAATATTCTTTATTTTTATTCTTATCCATTTTAGTATAGCCAATTGTCAAGTCCTTTTCTTTTATTCTACTGCTATATATTTAACATGAAAAAACGATGACCTCCTGTGGAACTGAAGGGTTGACTTTGAAAGATTTGTGATGTTAATTCACTCTTTCAGAATGAAAACAATATGCAGTTCTGCCGATTTTCATAGTCAACATAATTTATAAATTAGAAAAGGTATCTTTTAGAATTTGTCACATTATTGGACCTGTTATGACTTTTTCAGATATTTAATAGGATTGTTTTGTAACAGATGATCTGCCCAGGATGAGATTCAAGTGCCCATTCTGCACTCATGTGGTGAAGCGAAAAGCAGACCTAAAGCGCCACCTTCGTTGCCATACAGGAGAACGACCTTATCCATGTGAGGCATGTGGAAAAAGATTTAGCAGGCTAGACCACCTAAGTAGCCATTTTCGAACAGTATGTATTTTAGACACAGACTGCATGGTTTCATTTAATGTGTGTACAAGTGTATGTCTTGGAGTATAATGTAGTATGGCTGCATATTATTTTTAAGTTACTCAATCTGTTTGGCATGATTATGCCAGTTTTCTTAAAGCAAGGTTAATATAAAATGGCACTCTAGTGGTTTAAAAACATGTCGACTTGAAATTTAATCCCCTTGAAAAGGGATGAATTTCATCCTTGTTTAGAGGGCCTGCAAAAGGGCTATGTACCATTCACGACCTCAGAATAGTCATAGGCCTTGTGTGAGCCCTTTGGAGGTGGGTGAATGTTGCTCAAAAGGAGTTGAAAGTAGTTTTTGGCACTACTCTTGCCCCATCAATTTCTTTGTCTTAATCACTTCTCCCTCTTCCCTGTTTCTCTGTGAAAGACTCATATAAATGAGGAAACAAACTGAATAACCAATTTGACTATACATAAAGTAAAGAAAAATTCTGTATTTTCAGTTTAAGTATTAGTACCATAGTAGGTAGTCTTGCACACAAGTGTAGCTCTTTTAAATTTTGGTTTTGTTCCTTTAATACCTATTTAATTGTTTTTTAAAAATAAGTTCAGGAATAAAGTAAAACTGGTGGTACTGGGGAGATAAGCTGTAATATTTGAAAAGGGATGTATGTCAACAGAGAAGTAGAAGAAGGATCTGGCAGGGTGGATGGAGGACCTAGAGCAACTGCAGCTGCGCCACTGGCTGAGAGGAGGAGCTGCATGTGGTAACAGGTGGGAAAAGTAGGAGTGAAGACACACGGTGAGGGGAATAGCTTAAAAGTTATCCCAGAAGAGCAAGCTCTTTAGAGAGGGATATACCATGGTGTGAAAGCACTATAATCCTTTTGATATTTTAAGCTATTCTGCGCTATAATTTTAATGGTTTCATAATGAAAATTAAAATCATGTACTTGTTTCCTTTTCACAATTGTCCTGTAGGCCTTTACCATAGATTAAAAAGCCTTACTACAGTATATGGTGTACATTTTAATGTACATACATCAAACAGTTTATTTAAGACTGAAATAGCGGAGTATTAACTTTTTTTAATATGGTTATCCATGCTTATATGCATATACGTACAGTGAGTATTAGCAAATCACAAAGGTGGCACTGAGGACTAGACAGTGACCTTCTTTTTACTCCTTTCCTCGCCCTCCCCCCCCAAAAAAAGACTACCACTCAAACCAGAGGATTTCATTAACTGTCCACTTACCTCAATTCAGGCCCAAAGCTAACTGTTTTCCACACGCATTTGCCATCTTCTCATTTATATTGTCAAAAAGTTGTATCAGAAAAATAATAATTAAACTTGCTATTTACACTTAAGGAATTAATCCTACATCCATCTTAATGAATGAATAATTAGTTTGTGTCACATGTTAGGTTCATGTTTTTGGACCCTGAGAGGTTGAAAATTGTGTGTCAGTAATATATAGTCTGTAGGCCAATTACAGAAAGATGAAATTAGGTGATCTGTGACCGAAAACTCTGGTATACATACAAGCCTGTATGCTCTCCCTCTTATTTTTATTTGGTAAATTTTGTATTTGAAATAACAAATTGTTGAATGAGCACAGTTCTGTCATACTACTTCATTAACAAATCACAATTTTTTGTTGCAGATTTTTTTTTTTTTTAAATCCCAGTTATGAAATAATGAAGCCAGAACTCAGTTCACTGGGGTAGTTAGAATTTTGCTATGCTGCCTGGATTTTTAACATTAAAAGTTTAATTTCCCAACCAGGCCTGTCCTTGAGGACAGAATTATGAACTTTAAACTGAGACAGAACTTTTCAAAAAAGGCAAGTGCTCTGTACTGTTGAGATCACAACATAGGGTTTTCAGCTCCCCTGTGAAATCTTTTGGGCTGCGCAGTAGGTTTGTTTAAATCAGCCTAAATTAATTTTTCTTTATAAACCTGTGAAGCACAAAGTTGTCAAATGATATCTGACTGCTTCTTCACAAAACAAAAAATTGTTTGGTATCCTACATCTTTTATCCATTTCAATTTTCACAGATTCATCAGGCCTGTAAGCCAATCTGCAGAAAGTGTAAGCGCCACGTGACTGAGCTAACAGGGCAAGTGGTCCAAGAGGGGACAAGACGTTACAGACTCTGTAATGAGTGTCTGGCTGAAGCCGGCATAGACAGCATCCGCATTGACTTGGAGGCTGAACCACAGCTTGAATTTCCACAAGAAGGGGATAAAGATTCCAGGTGGCACTACAGTGAAGACAACAGATCTGATGTGGAGATTGTGGAGGATGGGTCTACTGACTTGGTCATCCAACAGGTTGATGATAGTGAAGATGAAGCAGAAGAACAGGAAGTCAAGCCAAATATTAGGTAGTTGTGAGTGAACTGAGAATTAGTAAATCTCCCCTCTTACATTGACTTACAGTGTCTTGACCATTAGCCCCCAACCAGCCTGTTGTTAATATACAAAGATCTACTATATTGGCTTCTTATGAACTTGTCTAAACTTGCATGCATTTATGGACATGCCATTGAGTCCATTTTGAATTTTGTTACTCAAAGTATCAATATTTTGCTTCATTAGAAAGAATCCATCCTGAGATGGAATAATGAATGAACAATGAGACTGAACTACTACGATAACTTTATAGCAGACAGTGGTTCCCTTCTCAAACCTTTTTCCATTGTGTGTGGGGGGGGGGGGGTAAAAACACTTTAAAATTTCACATTTCACTGTAAATTACCCTATTTTAAAACTTTTATAGGTGGCGGGGGGGTGGGGGAGAGTGGAGTTTATATCCAGTATCACCTGGTGACAGCTAAATATGAAAGGTAGCCCAGTATAGAACATAAACAAAATCTTCTTTAAAATCCAGAAATGAGGGTGCCCGTCCATGGAATTTAATAATTTCTTGATATCAAGTTTAGAGAAGCCAGGAAAAGTTTTCAGAAATATTGTATATAAAATGTTTTAGATGTGATAGCACATATCTGGAAAAGCACTTTTTTGTAAAACTTCTTCTAAGAAAAAAAAACAACAGTAGCAGACCATTCATTCAGGAAAACTTTCCCAGAAAATAAACAAATGGATATAACTTCTAGTCAATACGTCACAGATCAAGTGATGTCTGAGAGAAATCAATCATTGATACCGCTAAATGTCTTATTCACTCTGAAAATCGGGAATACTCATTCTTCCCATCAAAATCCACTCAGTCTTTTGTTAACTACCGAAGGAAAGCAATTTTTTTAAATAATGAATTTTTGTACTTCTCAAAAGTGCCAAACTGACATGACTGAGAATTGTATGTAGTGTAGTTGTAGCTGTGTCAGTCCCAGGATATTTAGAGAGACAAGGTGGGTGAAGTAATATCTTTTATTGGACTAACTTATGTTGGTGAGAGAGACAATCTTTCAAGCCACATAGAGCTCTGACCTGAAGAAGAGCCCTTTGTTGCTCAAAAACTTGTCGCTCTTACCAACAGAAATTTGTCCAATAAAAAGATATTACCTCACTCACCATGACTCAGATTTGTTAATTAGAACAGGTACAGCACAATCAATGACCGTTCAGGCTTCCCAAAACTACTGTAAAGGAAACACCTTCAGGGGGTGAAAAGGGTTGTTTTAGCCTTCATGCTAGTTCCTTCCTTGTCCCCTCATTACATTATCAACAATGGTGTCACAGCTAACTAACCTGTACACCTGGTAATTAGAAACTGAACTAATACCAACTAATTTTAATCTAAGCCACTGAATATTTTGGTCCATAGTGATCTGTACTCAATTTGAACTGGTGAGTTTAAGGTAAAAGGGTCCCCACATACTTACTGTTCCCAAAGTCATTGTCACCAGGAGAACCTTGTAATCTTTTTCTATCTCAGTGAACAGTATACACTGAAAACCATACATACAATTGGTTACTTTGTCTACAATTAGAATACAAGAGGTCATTAGTGCCAACCAGAGAATGCTGCTGAGACAAAATAAGCCACTTTTACTCTGATATAGTGAGTTAACCAGCACTGCAAACATGAAACAAAACACATGCATGCTACTAGTGTGCTTTTCTACAATCTCCTCTTGGACAGAAATAATTTGGAGTTGGATAATTTAAAGATAATTGGACATAATTATTAAAAGCTTCATCCTGCCCTCATGGAAATTACTGGTGTTATCTTTTATTTCAATGGGTGCAGGATTATGCCTTAAATTTCTGTTTTCCATAAATCTTCCTGGGCTGAATTTTTCTCTGATAGTAAATTGCAGGTTTTATCTCTTTGCACTATGTCAATAAACATGCTTGCCTGACATCTGGATTAACTACAGCAACATTACAAAAGTATACGATTGTAACCTCTCTACCCATTTACATCTTTAAAAAGCACTACTTGAAATCCACTTATGTAAAGATGCATAATCTTAATTTAATATCTGCATTACCTGAGAGAGCAGCATTTTCTTTTTGGGATGTTAATGGCTAGCAGGAATGTTAAATGAAAACCTGGGCAATGCCTTGCTGGAGATCATAGTCTGGGTCCTAAATTTCTACACTGGCAGAAGCTGAGAGCAGTCCAGAAGTAGCATGCTCATCTTCTAAAGAGAGGAATACCCTTGTTTACCTTTGTCTGCCTCAGAAACAATGTTAACTGTCTGCAGAGAAAGTCTTGTCCATTTTTTTTCATATGGCAGAATGGGATGACCAGAGGTGGGCTCTGATAAAACAGGGAAGTGAAAGGAGATTGCTTAGGGCCTCCAATAGCAGATTTTAGTTATTCCAGATTTCCCCCTGCTATCACCTGTCAAATTTTATGTTCTTTTTCACGCAGAAATTTGCACAATGGGTTTGCTCTGAAACTGCACAGACGTTTTTCACCTTGACAAAACTCCGGTAGTGGCTGGCAGAGGCAAGAAATCCAAGCAGAGTTCTTCCATTTCTGCCAGAACTCATAATACACTACAATTAAAACTTCGTAAAACATTCTATGACCAACCTGAACTAACTTTCAGACCTAACAAAGGAATGTGTATAGAGAGACTGAATAGCTTCAGAGAGCAGTTCATTTAGTAATTTGCTAACAGAAACCTGATTTACAGGTAAGAGGGAAAATGCCTATTCAATCAGTAGTCAGCCACAATAAATTCCAGGTAGTAATAAATTCCACTGTGCCAGACTATTGAGCGATCACAGCAGGTGAGGGGGAAGAGGGCTTTAGGATCACACACATAATTTGGGCTACATCTGCTGAGGATAACGACATCTAGCGTGTAGCCTATTGCAATGGTTTTCAAACTGCAGGTCGCAACCCAGTACGGGGTCGCAGTGGCTCTATTCAGCACTGCCGACCTGGCCGTTAAAAGTCCCTACCCGTTTTGACACTGCGCCCCAGAAGCAGGTCCAGCTTATAGGCAGGGGGGCCACGTGGCTCTGCCCTGAGCACCGGCCTGGCCAATGGGAGCTGGGGGGGAGGGGTGGTGCCTGCAGGCGAGAGCCACGAGGAGCCGCTTGCGCGCCTCTGCCTAGGACCCTGACCTGCTGCTGGCCGCTTCTGAGGCGCAGTGTAGTCCGCAGTACCAGGATAGGCAGGAAGCCTGCCTTAGCGCCGTCGCTGACCAGGAGCCGCCTGGGGTAACCACATGTCCCAATCCCCGCCCTGAGCCGCCCCACCCAAGAGCCCTGACCCCCTCCCGCACCCATGGCCCAACCCTGAGCCCCTCATCCCCAGCTCTGTTGGGTCATGGGCATCAACAATTTTCTTCAACTGGGTCGCCAGAAAAAAGTTTGAAAGCCACTAGTCTATGGGGTATGTGGGGTTTTTCTTTTTAGAGCATAGAAATGCTGGTCGGAGTCAGGATATTTGATTAGGAGGAGATGTATCTATCTCCAAGAGTGGTCAATAGCAGATGCTTCAGAAGAAGGTACAAAACCCTTGTAATGGACAGTTATGGAACAACCTGCTCTCACATGAGGGAAATTTCTTCCCAAGACTAGGCAGTTAGTGGCTGGCTATGTCCTGACGCACAATGGTTTCTACAGTTTTATACATTTATCCTAGCTAATGTAACCAGATGGTTTTTATTAGTCATGTTTAATCCATTTTGAAAATTTTATTAAGCTATGAGACTATCTTGAGGCAGTGATTTCAACAGGTAAACATGTTTTGTATTTTAAAGTATCAGTTTTATACTTGCCTTTTTAATTTGATTTATTGTTCATATTTTTGTACTGCAAAACAGGGTATACAGAAGTGCCTGACATTCTTTATCATTCATCATTTTACATACTTTATCATGTTCCCTCTGTTCCTTTTCTAAATGTAAATGGTCCTAATTTTTTTAAACATCTCCTCTCATGAAAACCTTTTGCTTCTAATCACTTTCTTTGCATGTTAAGTAGGAATGTCATACAATTCTTCTCCAGAAGCCCCCTCTCTTTATGTCCAGGGGGAAAAAAAAAAAACATAGCCCTGGGCTGAGGGAATTTTAATGGAAATGGGGTGGATATCCTGCTGGCTTCATAGGACCGTACAATACAAAAAGTAAGCTGTCTGGCAAAAAAAAAAAAAAAAAAAAAAAATTGATTGTAATACTCTCTTCTTGGTACTCTGCCAGACCACAGATAAGTCAGCTGACTTCCTGCACCTCTAAACACCTTGAGAAGGCTGCTCATAATTGTTGAATTAGCTTCCTTTCCTGTCAAGGACATGACTGGGACGTGGGCGGTCGTGCCTAATGGTCAGAGCTATGGGGGTAGCCAGGCCTAGAGGTTAGAATGGAGCCAAGTTGGAGTCAAGACTCAGGGCCACGGGACATGTAGGGGGAAAGGGGCAAGGGCAGAGCCAATGGGTGAGCCGGAGACTTGGTCAGGAAGCGGACCCAGACTTGTCAAGGATGGAAAAGAGCAGGCATAGGAAACAGGACCAAGCGCAGCTGCAGTTAGGGAATGCACTGAGCAGTCAGCAGGCTCTGGCTGTTGCTGGGTTAAATAGTAATTAGCTCTCCCCCTCCATCAATTAGGTAGTCTGTTAGGATCAGCTGTGTCCAGTGTGGTGGTAGGAGCCAGTTTCAGCAGGGACCGTCTCCCTGACAGTACTTCCCCCCCCCCCCCTCCCCTCCCACCCAAGGTGCCTTCCAAGGGTCTGAGGGCCTGGTCTTTCTGGCTACTCGCCTTTCACCGGGAGTATGAGTTCCGGAGCATGGACATTCCCTTCTGGTTCCCAAGATTGTTCTTTGTGGCCATAATCTTCCCACTCCACCAGGTAGTAAAGTCAACCTCAGATTCGCTTAGAATCCAGGATTTTTCAGACTTTGTATTCAGCCTGACCCTGAACCTCCATGGGAGAGGGTAGTGGAGTGGAGCAGCCAGGGAAAAGATTTTCTGTGTAAGGTTTCAGGGGGTCATGTGAAAAACTGGGTGGACTTTCAGAGATTTGGGCAACTGGCTTCGGCATGCTACCCAGTTGATTTGTTCAGCAATCTTGAATAGACCCACGTATTGACAGTCTAATTTGGCATATGGGCAGGAGAATTTGAGATTTTAGCGGACAGATTTGATTTCCCCACAGTAAGTGTTGGTGCAACTTGGTAGCTTTGGTTAGCATGACTTTTCTATGTTTCCTTGGCAGCTTCCAGATGTTTTGTAAGTTCCTGGAGAACTTGGTGAAAGTGGATAATGAGATCTGTTGCAGTGGGAACTTGAGTCTGCAGGGGTGACTAGATTGAGATGAGGGTGAAAACTAATGGGTATAAAATTGACTCTGTTTGATGGAGGTACAGATGGAGTTACAGCGAATTTGGCATATGGCAGGAAAGTGACCCAGTCTTCTTGGCGGTCATTAAGGAAGCATCAACAGTATTGCTTGAGGATTTGATTTACCTGCTCCATCTGCCTGTTGGTTTGCAGGTGGTAGGCTGAGTAGATGGAAGAGTTCAATTCCAGGAGTTTAGAGTTTGCACTAGAACCGGCAAGTAAATTGTGGACCCTGATCAGACACTATTCTAGTTGGCAATCTGTGGAGATGAAAAACATGGTTTAGGAAAAGGGAGGCTGTTTCCTCAGTGGTGGAGAGAGTGAAAAGAAAGTGTGCTATCTTAGTGAAAAGATGAACTACAACCAGGATGACTTTGTAACCTTGGGAGTGAGGTTGTTCTACAATGAAGTTCAACAAGACCACACACCAGGGCTGAGGTGGGGTGGGCAGAAGCAAGAGTAGAACAAGCAGTTTAGCACATGGGCACTTGCTCGGAAAGCACAGGTTGAAGGAGCTGGCTTCCCCCCCACCCCCTCAACATCACGACTCACCCCGGCCATCAGAAACTTCGTACCACCAAGTTTGGAGACTTATGGAAGCCAAAATGGCCAGCCACTGGTGTATCCTGGCAAATTCTCAATACTTCAAGTCTGGGTTGACCTGGAATGTAAAAGCACTTCGCATGATACAGTAGACCATCAGGCAAGTGGAAATCTGAGTTGAGCAGGGTGTCAGAGGTATCAAGCCTCTGACAGATTTTGGCCACTTGCTGGTCTTTTGGGAGTAGTGTCTGAATAAGGGACAGCAAATCCTAGGCTGTGGTTCCATAAAATTAGCTGATCGTTGCACAGTAGCTCAGGAAGCAGTGTTCAGTTTGGCATATTCGTCCTTGCGGGAAAGGGCATCTGCTTTCCCATTTTGTGACCCAGGGTGGTAGGTAATGAGGAAATCAAACCTGGTAAAGAAAAGTGGCCAACGGATCTGCCATTGATTAAGATTATGGGCCATTCAAAGAACTTAGAGTAAGGACCTGGACTGGGTACCAACCCTGCTCCAAAAGATATCTCCATTCTTCAAATGCGGTTTTGATTGTGAGCAGTAAATTGTTCCAGATACCATAGCTTTCTCAGCAGTGGTTAGTTTACAGGAATGATATACACAAGGATGGAGTCGGTTATGTGGGCCTGCATTTTGCAGAAGTACAGCCCTGATTACAAAGTTTGAGGTATCTGCTTCCACAGTAAAAGGTTTGGCAGAGTCTGAACACACAAGAACAGGAGCTGAAGTGAAACCTTTATTTAGCTGATTGAAGGCTGATCATCTCTCTGCCAACCAGACAAAACAAAACCGTTTTTGGAGGAGTGCAGTTACCATTGACGCTAGCTGGGAGAAGTCTTTCATGAAGTGCCAACAAAAATTGGCAAATCCAAGAAATTGCTAAACCTCCTTGACATCCTTTTGGGGCATTCCACATAGTAATGGCAGACACTTTCCATGGGTCCATTGTTAGGCCCCCTGGAGAAATTATGTAACTGAGGAACTTGTTAGTGTCCTTGTCAAATTCACATTTCTTCAGTTTGGCATAGAAGTCATTCTGGTGAAGTCTGACAAGGACAAGGCAAATGTGTTGCTCATGTAGCTTCTGTTTTTTGGAGAAAAGAACAAAAAAAAAAATTTGAACCAGCACGCCCCAGAAAATTTTGTTCACAAAATGCTGAAATGTAGCAAGTGTGTTACACAGCCCAAATGGCATATCTAAGTTCTCAAAATGTCCATATTAAGTGTGGAATGCGGTCTTCCATCTAGCATTGGCCACCAAGCCCCAGAATTCCACAGCAAACCTGGTGACTGGCCTATTGACTTGGCGTAGGTTCTGAAGCACGCTTTCGGAAGAGCAGGGACAATACAGGTCATCGAAAACAATCAGCAGGGCTTGGATAAATTCCTCAAGTTGCTTCAGCAGGGTGCTGGAAGTCTCCCAGAGGGGGAGGATGCCCAAGCCAGGGCCTCCCTGATTAACAGGGTGATAAGCCCCACTCGTACCTGGTCAGTGGGAAATGACAGGGGTCATAGCATTGACTCAGGAAGCTTCAAAAATTAATGCGGTCACCAGCGGAAATCTTTGGTTCACAAGGCACCTGGGCCCCAGGTAGCAAGATCTGGGCCTGCATGGCCATGATCTTAGTCTACAACCTCTGCAAGGTGTCCATTACCTCTGTTAGGAAGAGAGAGGCCCTAATGGAGTCCAACCTCACAGCTGAGCCCAGTCTTTGGTCTCTCTCTTTTGGGCTTCTCAAACTCTCTCAAGGACACAGCTGGGACATGGGTGGTCAGGCCTAATAGTCAGACCCATGGGGGAAGCTAGTCTGGAGTTTAGAGCAAAGCTGAGCTGGAGTCAAGAACTGGGGCCATGGGACATGTGGGTGCAGAGTTGAAAGCAGAGGGTCAGAACCAGGGATCAGATGCCAAATGCCAGAGCCAATGGGTGAGCTGGAGACTTGGTCAGGAAGCGAAGCCAGAGGTCAGAACCACAGGTGTCAAGGATGAAGAAGGGTAGGGGCTGAACTGGGCTCAAGAGCAGGTGAGGCAGGAGCAGATACAGGAAGCACTGCAGGCAGGGAATGCATTGAGCAGCCAGTGAGCGCTGGCTGTCACTGAGTTAAACAACAGGTAAGTCTGCCCCTCCATCAGTCAAGAAGTTCTATCAATCAGGCAGCCCCTGTCAGGATCAGCTGTGTCTAGTATGTTACTAGGAGACTGCCAGGACTGCAGCTGGCTCCCTACTACTAACTCCTACACCCGCTCCAATTGGGTTTCTGTCCTCTTCACTCAAACTGCTTTCACCAAAGTCTCCATTGACCTCATCCTGAGCAATTCTCCTGGACGCTATTTCATCTTGTTTCAACTTGATCTTTTCCGCTCCCTTTTGATACTGTTAATCGCTTCCTTCTCATGGACATTCTATCCTCCACTGGTTTTCATAATACCATCCTCCCCTGGTTTTCTTCCTACTTTTTGACCAATCCTTCAGCATCTGTTTCAGCAGATCCTCTTCCTTCCCCCTACTGCCCTCTATGGAGGACCCCCATGGCTTTGTCCGGAGCCCCCTCTTCTTTTTCACCTACACCTTGTCATTGGGAGACCTCATCTATTCTTCTGTATGTGGATTACTCTGTTCTAGTGTGGAGAAATAAACTCTTCTTCCTCTGTTCAGTCTCTCATCACTCACTGGCATTTCATTGTAGGTGGCCTGCACTCCTTTCAAACTTCATTGCCAAAACTGAATTCTAAACCTTTTCTCCACCCCCCACTCCAGCCCCATTCCATTCCTGAGCAATACCTCAATTCTTCCTGTCACCTAATCTGCAATCTCCAGGTCACCTTTGATTTTTTTTCACCGTCTTTCTCCCTGCACATACAGTCCATAGCCAAGTCTGTCACTAAAATTCTGTCTTTCCTATCTCAGCAGCCAAATCACTTGTCCATGCCCTAGAATTTGAAGAAAAGATTGGGGAACATGAACACCAACCACAGGAGGAACTAGAGACAGTAAGCCTCCCTCTGACTTCTTAAAAGTGTATCCTACTTAAAGAGTGAGACGTATAGAAATCAATGCAATGAATGGTGATTTAGTAGGTTAATGGACATTTTCCACATAATTCTCAGTGGAAAAAATTGTAAGTAAGACCAATGGTAAGACTACAAACCTACTGTTTTCTCACACATCCCATTGTCCTCTATGTATCCTATCACTTTTTCTAAAGGCTAGACACACACCATGTTTCAGGGCATGCCCCGATTGCTAAATGATTAGTTAGGAAGAAGCTTCAGCTTTGAGCATTTTATTTCATAATTGTTCACTACAGGGTTTCTTGCTCCATCCTCTGAAGCATTTGGTGATGCTGCTCACTTTGAGTGACTAGACGGTGTGACAAAGCTCTGTCCTTGTCTCCATAGGTCCTGCGTTTTCCTGATGGATTTCACTAGCCTGAGAGGCTCACTGTGACCCTCCCCTTAACCCTTCTCTCTCTAGAGACAAGGGTCACAGTCTACTGAGCCATTTTCATCATAAGCCAGCAAGGGAGGTGAGAAGAAGCTATCCTCCCTTGCACAGTCTCTGTCTCCCAGTCTGGTGATTAATGAGGGGGGCAAACGGGGGGGAGCCTGGGCCCATCCTAGGCTCCAGCCCAGGTACCCTAATAGTATCAGCTATGGTGTAGCTGACCTTTTAGGAACAGGACACATACAATTCCCTGGGCTATTTCCACACACACACAGTGTGTGTGTGTGTGTGTGTGTGTGTGTGTGTGTGTGTGTGTGTGCGCACACAGCTCAGTCTCTCCAACAGCACAACCTCCTGGCATGCGTGCGCACCTGACTAACTGGGAGGCTTTTAACTGAGTTTCAGCCAGCCCCTGATTGGCTTCAGGTGTCCCAATCAATCTAGCATCCTCCCTGCCTTCTGGAAAGCTCTTAATTGGCCCCAGGTGTCTTAATTGACCTGGAGCAGCTGCCATTTACTTATCCTGGTACCAGGAATTTGTTTAACCTGGGGCTAATATATCTGTCTCCCACTACTTTTCTATAGTCATCTGGCCTTGCCCCGTCACAACGGATTATCTATTGGTGAGAGTCAGTATGCTAATTCCTATTTTCCTCTGTCTCCCTATTTCTCCACATCTCTCTCTCCTTTCTTGGCATGATCACAACCACGGTCACACAGGAGTACTAATTTGGAGCATCTTGCAGTATGCACTGAGCAGGATCATGCTATTTGTACAGTAGCTATGGGTCACAAGCAGGCTGGATGTTAAATCTATAACAGTCTCAACATCTGAAGATCTAGTGTGAAGATCTCAGCTTCATTGTTTCCAGGACACCACTTACAAAATATGTTAGAAAGCAAATGCAGAATAGAGCCTTCATAATAATTTTTTTCACCTAGCCTCAGAAGAGATGTTTGTTCTTGATTTTTCTTATCAACAAGAAACTGTCGTCATTCTAAGTAATGAACATACTTTGACTTACACAACCTTTCAACAGAGTGTTTCAGGAATTATGATGTAACTAACATCCTTCGATTCCAATCAGATTAATAGTTCCACAAAGGGTAATTTACTTAAATTGCCTTTCAAAGATGAGTTGCAAAAAAACGAACCCTGACACTAACTGAATATAGTGATATGCTGAATTCCTTACATACTAAGGATAAGAGGAATGTTCAGCAAAGTTATTTTGAATGCATCAGCTGCCCAGAAGCTGCATATTATTATTCCTTCTCTTCTACAATGAGCTGAGGGGTGAAAACATTATCTATTATACCTGCTATACAAGTTCACTGAAAGAGAGGCCTTTTCTGGACTAGGAGAAAAAGGTGCTTTTTCAATCAAGTTAGCTCAGACAAGCTATCTTAATTCTATTGCAAACCCCACTTAATACTGTTTTCCCTTTGCACTGAGCCGTTAGCCAAAATTCAGGGACTTGCAGAGTTGTTTTAGGATCAGAAATTGGTGATACGAGTCAGATACAAGCCTTTATGTACTTTTTTTGCAAAATAATATTACACTATGTCTTGTTTCCCTGAACACACTAACAAACCACAGCAGGCAGTTTCTTTTCTCAGAAATCCCCAAGTCTGCCATTCCAGTGAGTACTGTCGCCAAGAAACCATGTCCCTCTGCTTCCATTCAGGGTCATACTTGCAACTCCTTGTCCGGTCTGGCTTTTTGTCTCCAACACCCACTACCTGCAGCTGATATCCTCACGTAGATCCTGCATTTGCAACCAGGGTTAGCACTCTATACAAATTAGCCCCAAATCCTGTAGCTATTCTTACGACATAAAGGGGCTTGATTGTCCCATCCTCCTTTTGAGCTTGAAAATGCTTGGCACACCCATTAGCTTCAGGGAGTTTCTGAGATGGTCTATGGACCCAAGACTCCTCCACGGGTAGCCATTAACACCTTTCAGCATAATATGAATATAGGTTTTAATATTTAGGCTCTATCTCGATCTGCAAAAAATCACTATAAAGGTGTCAGACTGTATCTATGTTGGTATTAAGTGGGGTTTTCAATTGATTTAAACTCGCTCAATTAAGCTAACTTAATTTGGGGGGTGGGGGTACCTTTTTCTCCTAATCCAGACAAGGCCACAAATAAGCATCAGAGAAGTTAAGTGATGGACTGTGGGGTTTGACTAAATTGGGGTACAACAAAATAAGGTAACTAAAACCATTTGGCTTCAGTGGACTACTGGGGTCAGACAACAGTAACACATTGCATGATTTTGTTCTACATACAGTAGGAGGCAGATGTGTGATTTGACCATTTTAAAAAGAAATGTAAATTATACATCGAGTGCCCAGTTTATTTTGTGTGTCTTTCATTGTTTATAAACAAGTGATCTAAAAGACAGTTGTCAGTACAGTACTTAAATACTTTTCAAAACAAACTATAACAGATGATAGGGATTCCAGCTGAGATGAAGCATTAAAAAGGAAATCAGGTGTCAATTTCTTAATGTGTATAGAATACCTCAGGAATGATCAAGGAAGATGGGCAGAGAAGTACTTCTACTACTGGAACACTACAAAAAAAGGGCCACATGATCTGAGTACCCATTTGCTAAACCAAAATTATGGACAGAATGAAAATGACCTTTTTATAATTCTAGCAAGAAGTGTATAGCTGTGAACCTGAAACTTCCAAATCTCATCTACTAAATTGTGTTTCAATACACTCTCTTCCCTCCTCCTGTATTTCCATTAAGACTTTTTAGGTCATTATTTTATACAGTGCACGCATGTCGATTGTCCATACTTATGCCAGAACTAATTGTTATGCTAATAAGTAGAGGCTTTTATACCATATTATGTGTCTAAGAACTGTTTCCAGTATTTTTTTTTTAAGAAAAGAAATACCCAAAATCAAACGAGCACTATCTTTTACTATGCAAATAGTGACACATGAAATACAAAGGAAGAAGGCTTATTCTTACATCACTGTTTTTGTGGTTTTTTTTTTAATGGGGGACAAGATGGGTCAGCAAAAAGAAGAACAGGAGTACTTGTGGCACCTTAGAGACTACGGTAACAAATTTATTAGAGCATAAGCTTTCGTGGACTACAGCCCACTTCTTCGGATGCGGGAGCCCTTTCTGAGCCACGAAGAACGCTGTAAGGGAGTGGGAGGACAAAGACACAAACCGTATAACGTCCGTCCTGATTTATTTTGTTGCACTAAAAATGCAAATACTGAAAGGGGGTTGACAGCAGCCTTCCGCCACGATCTTGTTAGCTGATGGATAGGGGACACCCCACACCAATGGTTTGACTTGACAATTACGGCCGCAGCTAAATGCTTTTGGGAGGAAGAGGGAGAAGCGACCTCCTACTTCCGCTTTAGTTCTGCTACTGGTTTCACATGCCCCTCGTTGAATGTAAGGCTTCCTCCTTTACAAAAAGGAGAACTAGAGAAACCTGTATTCGACCCGTACACTCTCCCAACCCAAGAAACCCCTGGATATTTGAAACGTTCACACTGTTAAACCATGACCGTGCTCAGTTTATTGCGGGAAACAGTGAACTAGGCTTCTTGGGGGGATTGCGGGTGCGGGGAGCGGGAAACAGCGCAGAGCAAGGTGAGCTCCACCTGAGACAACAGAGGAAGTTGCTGGGTTGTGCGCCTGCTGCAATCGGTGCGTTGCCCCTTTAATTGTGTCCTCAGCCCTCGGGCGTCTCTGACCGACGCCCACGTCAGCAAATACCTTTTGTTTCTGTCGCGTTCGGCCTTGCGGGCGGGACCCGCAAAATTGCGTTAAAGTGACCAAGAGCCCCAGCCTAGAGCCCGGGGAATCCCGCACCCACCTCCCGCAGCCCGCAGCACCCAGCCGGTAAGTGGCGGCTCCGCAGCCGGGCGGACTGGGCGCTGGGCGCTGAACGGGCCCCCGCCCGGACAGCGGCTGGCTCTGCGGACCCGAAGCGGGCGGGCGGGCGGGCGCTCCCAGCCCCGGGCGCTCTCCGGAGCCGAGCTTCAGCCCCGAGCGAGCCGCGCTCGCAGGGGGACCCGAGCGGGCGCCATTTGTAGCCCGGGCGCTGCTGGAAAGGGCCGGGACTGGCAACAAAGGGCTGGTGGGGAGCGGGAGCGCGGCGGCGGCGAAGGGGGAAGGAGACACTGCACCCAGTTGCAAAAGGGGAGGGTTGTGTTTCGTGCAGATACACCGGTCCCGGGCGGAGCCGCACACGGGAGGCTGCGGACAGCGGCGCCGGAGCTCCGGGGATGGGGCAGCCCCGTGCCAAGCCGCCTGGCGCGGTGGCCCGATCACGGGCACTGATGCTTCGCCCGCTTAGGAGACAGCCGGGCGACAGCTGCTGCCGTGAGCTGGGATTTCTCGTATCCGGAGCCCGCCCGCACCGATCTCCGAGCGGGCGTGCCTCGCGCCCTCGGGCGGCCCTGGCTCCCCGGGCTGGAAGGGCCACTTCAGACTGGGCGTGCGGGTGATTGACGGCGCCCTCCGCCAATGCCGTCGCGTTGGCGCAGGGGCGGTAGTTTCTGTGCCCGCTGAGATTTGTGCAGGAGGCACTGGGTTCCCTCTGCCGTCCTGGTCCTTCTGGGCAGAGGATGCAATCGTGCCCCAAGGTACCCGGTGACCGGATATCAGGCAGGACCACTCGTGAACCGTACCCCTCATAGCTGTTAAAAGGATGGTTCTTCTTTCCCGTTGCTGACTCTGTCACGGGTTTTTGAAAGTTTTCACTGAGTTTTGCTCCGTTTTAGGATATAAATGCACTAAGCTGGAGCATCCAACTGAGGCATCTCATCTGCTCTATCAAAATAGTCTCGCTTCTCTCTCCCTTATGCTAATGCGGGCTGATCCTTGGGGGGGGGGGGGTGAGGAGACTATATGGTCTCACTGTATCCTTTTATTAAAGAAAAATGTTTTTGAAATTGTTCAGCAACCTTGGTTTACATGTCGCCTGTCAAGATGGTAATTATTCTTTATTGTAGAGCAACGCTTCCTGTTTACCTTCTTTTTGGAATGGAGATTTCTTCCCATCAATTTCATCTTCTTCAGCAACTGAATGAGCAGCGCAAGCAAGACTTATTCTGTGACTGCAGTATCCTAGTTGAGGGGAAAGTCTTCAAAGCACATCGAAATGTGCTGTTTGCCAGTAGTGGTTATTTCAAAATGCTCCTTTCCCAAAGCTCAAAAGAGACTAGTCAGCCAACCACAGCTACTTTTGAGGTCTTCTCTCCTGCTACCTTCACAGTTATTCTGGACTTTGTATATTCAGGAAAACTGTCTCTCACTGGTCAAAATGTGATTGAAGTAATGTCCGCTGCTAGTTATCTGCAGATGACAGATATTCTTAGTGTATGTAAGACCTTCATTACATCCTCACTGGAGATTAATGAAAAAGAGAAGGATCACTACTTCACCCTCTCAGCCAAAAGGGTCAACAGTAGGTTTGACTGCCCACCTTTTTATAGATCAAGAAGGAAAGTTAAAAGCAACCCCATCAGTTCTCACTTAATTCCAGATCAAAAGGCAGGCATGGTGAATGAAAATTCCTGGACCAATAACAGGAACCACTCATCTTCACAAATGAATGTCCAACTGCAAGAAACACCATTATCCAAAAGAGGCCAAAAGCTTGGCTCAGTGAAAAAGCGCCAAAGGCGTCTAGGACTGTCACAGTCCCATGACTTTCTGAAATATAAATCAAACAAACCTGATGAGGCCAGTGGAAGTTGCAGTGCTTCAGAGACTAACCACATTTCTCAATCCAAAGAGCAAATTCAGTTTGACACGGAGAACAACACCGCTCATACGGGGTACCGATGTGATCAAGAATCAAAGGTGATACCAAAGAAATGGTCTGTTGCTCAGCTGGAACAAGAACTTTCAAGAACTTCCCCGGTGTATATGGATTTAAAAGCAGATGAACTGTATACCTCTGTGCCCACGATTCTAGGTGTAATGGGTGGTTGGAATGAAGGTAAGAGAAGATATAATTTTATAAGGTGTTTGTCTTCAGACTTTTCTCAGGGTTCTCTTGGAAAAGATCCTGGGTGTCTGCGAAACCTTGGAAAGACACAATCATGTGTATATGCCCGAACTTTAAGCTTCATTATGCTTTCTTAATTCAGTGTAACACCTAAGGAATAAGGAGAGAGAAGCAATATAGTCTAGTGGGTGGGGATCTAGACTCTGAGCCAGAAGACTTGAGCTAGATCCTCAGCTGGTGTGACTTCCATGGAGCTCTGAGACATTTTACACCAGGCTGAGGATCTGAACTCTAGTTTCTACTCCTGGTTCTACCACTGATCTGCTGTGACACCTCAGGTAAGTTACTTCATTTCTCTGTCCTTCCCCTCTTCCTCACCGGCTTTATCTGTCTTGTTTATTTAGATAGTTCCTGCCCCAAAGAGCTTGCAGTCTTTCATGCTAATGTACCTATAGCACAATGGAGTCCCAACCTCGGTACCACTAAGTGCTACAGTAATAGCTTGTGCATTTATTAGACCTAAATCCTTCATATACTTACACATGAGTAATCTTATTGACTGCAGTGATACTGTTCAGGTGCATAAGTGTTTGCAGGATTGGGTTCAAGGAGGTTTACTTTATGCAATCAATGGTAGAGATATTAAGTACAGTATAAGAAAGCAATCAGTGTGACCAAAGAAATTAACAGCAATTTGCACTAAACTAGAATTGCATTATTGATGATCCACGCTCTGCCAAATGAAATACTTACTATTAAACATTTGAAGTGTATATTCATTCATATTGCATATATTTAAGAAATTTTGCAATTCACAATAATTTGCTTTTCAATCATTCTGACGGCAAAAGCTACTGAAACCGTTGAAGGTTAAGTGTTCCTCAATGAGTTACACTGCAGGAAATGTCTTAAACATTAGTAAAATAAGGAGTACCCAATGGGAGAGGGAAGAGAAGAGTTCTGTATATTCATGTGTACAATACTGAACATATTCACAGATTTTAAGGGGAAACAAAATAAGTTGGTTTAAAAAACAATGGGTTCCTTATGACTAAAAGTCCATATTAACCGCTGTGGCTGTAAGATCGCTGTGACAGACTTAAATCTGAGTCACAGCTGTGCCTAAAGGAAATTTAGAAAACTGCTTAGTATAGTTTAGTAGTAGCATGGTGCACCATCACAAGTAAGAACCAGACTGTAGTCTTGGGTTTAGCCTTTTCCTGAATTGGCATGGATTGCCATTACTCCAAGCCCCACATTAGCCATTTAGCTGCTTCGGTCTTGAACGTCAGGCAGATCCCCTCGCCATGTAAGGCAGAGAGGGAATTAAATGTGAGTCTCCCACATCTCACGAGTGCTCTTGCCCCTGGGGTAAAAGTTATGATAGTTATCTTTCCTCCCACCCCCAGGAACTATTTGGGGAATTCATGTCAAATATGTGAATAATTTCAGGTTGACAAACTACATTTTTTGACAAACTACTCATATGAAAAAAATTCAGTCAGCTCTAACTGGTAGCAGCTTACTTACTACCTGAGGGATTGCCTCTCTCTCTCTCCATGCCATACTGCAACTGCTGTGGTCATCAAAGGTGCTTTGGCTACACCCTCCCCCATTATAAAAGAGAAGAAATGTGGTCTCTGTGAGGGCTCAGACTTAACTTGCTTCCCCACCCTTGGTCCAAAATAGTCTGAATTTGATGCCTTTCTGGATATACTGCAAAAGACCTCTGTTTAAGAGGATTTTTGGAAAGGCTTAGAATGGGCTTTCTTGAGGAACGGACTAGGTGGCTGGCAGAATTCTGTGGAATTTATTTTAATGCTGCTGAGATCTAATTGTATTTTTTGTATACATTACATAAAGGCACCTTGAGTCTTGGAATGATGTCTTTATTTTAAATTAAACAAATATTCATCTGGTTTCTAAAACATTATCTGAAGCAAGAATCCAATATGTAGGCATCTGAAAACTTATGCATGTTAAGACACCTTCTGTATGGATGTAAATAACCTAGTTTAGGGTCAGTCTGTCTAGGACAGAATCCACTATCTAAATCAGTTCACCAAGTATTTGACTTTTTATTAAGTTGGAAAAATTATGCAGTGGGAGAGGAGGAGGGTTGCAGTTGTGGTTTGGGTTCTTTTCTCTCAAGTGACAGATTATAGGAAAAGCTAACTTTGCTTCAACAAATGTGTCTAGGGAAGAGACTATTGATGTTTACCTAACAAATAGGATTTTCTCTGTAACAGATGATCTACTTAAGATGAGATTCAAGTGCCCCTTCTGCACCCATACAGTGAAACGGAGAGCAGACATGAAGCGGCATCTTCGATGTCACACAGGGGAACGACCTTATCCGTGTGAGGCATGTGGGAAAAAGTTCACAAGATTAGAGCACCTACGTAGCCATTTCCAAACAGTATGTCATTTGCCTAAAGACTGGTTTTCTCAAAAAATGAAATTTATGTTGGCAACAGCAGTTTATTATCCAGAACTAGCCCCACAGAGTCACTCATCTTACTGCTCTTCAGTGGCCTGTATAAAATAATTTAGTAGTCTCAGTTGAGGAACTGGGCAAGTGTCTACATCACAACACTAGCCATCACATTTACCATTAAAATTAGCACCTTTGATGGTAGCATAACATGGCTTTTGTGGTAAAGAGACCATAGAGCCTGAACTTTTCTCTCTTGTCCCTAAATGTTAAGCTGGAGGAGGTCTTTTGGAACAGTGAAAAGAAACTTGCACTGTAGCTCCATGTGCTGCATCTGTTATGTGCACAAATAGGACTTTGGTCTCAAAACTTATGGACTTATTCTTCAGTGAAGACAAGTGCCTTTTACATGTAAAGTAATAGGATTTTGAAACAACTAACACTATAACATAGCATTTTCTAAAAAAAACCTTAAGCAGTACTTAAAAGAAAGGGCCATAATAAAAAGCACAACAGGTACAGTTTAGAAAAAATGGTCTTCAAATGACTGAGATTGAGTTGTGTTGGAGAACAAAGTAGCCACAAAGTGGTAGCAGATAGATTAAAAGCTGTTTTTTTTTTTTGGTTGGTTTTTTTTTTTGCTACTTAAGAGTTGGAAAATCAGGCTTTAAGTACTGAAATAGTGTGGCGTTTCTATTACTTTTTTTAAGTATCCCATCTTTTTGTCTTGGTGCACAGATACACCATGCCTATGTGAATACCTGGAACCAGTTAGTAACTTGGTTTCCAGTTTAAATAAAAAGATGGTTGTACACCTCTACCTTGATATAACTCTGTCCTCGGGAGCCAAAAAAACAAAAAAAAACCCAACTTACCATGTTATAGGTGAAACCGCATTCTATCGAACTTGCTTTGATCCACTGGAGTGCACAGCCCCCCCCGGAGCACTGCTTTATTGCGTTATATCCAAATTAGTGTTATATCGGGTTGCATTATATCGGGGTAGAGGTGTACCACAGAAGCAGTGCATTCTGTCCTAATTGTGCCTTTTGTTGCATAAACACCTGGTTAGAAAAAAAGTTTTCCCCTTATGATAAGCAGATACACAACTAATAAAATAGACTCTTAAGAAACAAGATGAAAATTAATCAGAGATAGATAATGATCCAGTGTACTTGTACTAGAGACTTTATTAAATAAATCAGTACAGATGTGTTGGTTCTTGCTCTAGAAGTCTCATGCTTATAATCCCCTTTACTTATTTTTAGGGTGATCTAATGCATTTCTCAGTTTTTAAAAATATTATTGTAGATGTTTTCTCAAAAACAAAACAAAACATTCTATTAACCCTTCTTTAGATGAAAGCTGACATTTTCCATTTTAAATCTCTATAGATACATCAAGCTGGCAAATTAATCTGCAGGAAGTGTAAGAATCATGTCACCGACCTAACAGGACATGTGGTTCAACAAGGAACAAGGCGCTACAGACTATGTAAGGAATGTCTAGTTGAAGCAGGTATTGATAGCATTCGTGATGACTTAGATGCAGAACATCCTCTTCCTATCTCTCTAGGAGACAACATTTCTGGGTGGCACCTGGATGAAGAGCACAGATCAGATGTAGAGATGGTGGAGGATGAACCTGATAAATTTGTCATCCAACAAGTTGATGATAGCACAGATGAGACTGAAGAAAAAGTGAAACCAAATCCTAGATAGTTGTATTTGGAGTGAAATCTACTAGTGCTCATCTCATCACTGACTTACTACGTCTTGCCGGTTGAGACAATGATCTACTTAATTAATAGATCCTTTTTAACAATGCTGTATGGGAGCAAAATAAGGCCTACAATCTAATGTGCACATAGTTTTGGACATTCCTTTGTGTCCATAGGAACTTCTTTCCAACTACATTTTTTGCTACAATGTAAAGATCCCTGAAAATTGGCCAGAAACAACTGAATATCTAGAGAGCTATTAACAGGGCCGGCTTCAGGCACCAGCTTCTCAAGCAGGTGCTTGGGGCGGCCGCTCGGGAGAGAGGGGGCAGGTCCAGGTATTCGGCAGCAATTCGGTGGACGGTCCCTCACTCGGGCTCGGAGTGAAGGACCTCCCGCCGAATTGCCGCTGCAGATAGTGATCGCGGCCGCGGCTTTTTTTTTTTTTTTTTTTTTGGTTTTGGCTGCTTGGGGCGGCCAAAACCCTGGAGCCGGCCCTGGCTATTAACATGACTTATTTTATGGTAAACCAAAGACCACCTCAAAGTACCTGTTTGAATGAAAGTGTGAACCATTTTCCTTCCTTTATTTCAAAGCCTTTGTTAGAACAAAGTTGTTTAAGATGTTCCAGTAATCTAAAGGTATTTCTTCATAGGTTTAATGTTCTGCCAGCTGCATCGAAGAACTACTGAATCAGTTACTATGAAAAACACTTACTAAAGCCAGTAGTTAACATAATACATATTTTCTGTAAATACTGTATTTAACCTATGTACACTTATGAAAAATTTACATTTGATACTTGTAATAAAACTTACAACTAATTAGAATCTGACTAATCTGTTTATTAGAGTAGCATTTTCTCAAATGCTACCCTTTGCTAGTTACAAGAAAAAGCATTTTAAAGAATATCTATATAGAGTAGATTACTGAACAGAATAGATACATTTGGATGGAATGAGTTTGCATCCTCAAATGAACAACATGATTCACATTACTGAGGGTTTTTAAATTTAGACTATCTATATACCTGGAACCAGCTAGAGCAAATGGCCCAGGATAGAGGACTATGGAGATCTGTGGTTGGCGGCCCATACCCCGATTTGGGTGACGGGCATGAATCTGAATAAACAGAGTTGCTTTGAAATAAGAATATTAGAAGTGCAATCTTTACAAAGGGTTTATTTTATTTTTTTAAACAAAGCGTTCAGGACTTGCATTAAACTGCTAAAGGGGATTGGTTAGGCATGATAGGGGAGATTTTCAGGCATCACGATTTAGGAACACAAGTCCTGTTTTCAACTGGGCTTATGACATAAATCCTTCATGCATATTTGGAAGTCTTTACTGTGTTCAGTGTAACAAACAGTATATTAAGTATAGTGACAAGTGAGACTGAGGGCTAAAACATACAAATTTAAAATACAATTTAACTAATTTTAAAAATTTTGTAAACAAATACAGATCATACTTCAAGAATTTGATTTGACTACACAAGATGAATGGCAGTACAGAATTGAGGGGCAGTACAGAATTGAGCCCCTAGTCTACATTGCTGAGCTGTGTGAAAGGCAACTTTCCCTGTTCCTGGATCTATCTTTTTCATCTTTAAGAACCATCTTTGTAGAATGCTCAATCATGTGGACTCAGCAAAACCTTTAGATCCTAGAAACACTGAATTCTTAGTGCTAACTGCTACAACACTTCAAAAGGGAAATGCAAAAAAGAAACACTGGCAGTGGCGAATGGGGGGGGGGGGGGCTCATGAATGGAGAATGTCAGCCTTATGAAGAGAAGCCACAGCTCTCTCCCATACCCAGTTTCTAGTTTTCTCTTTTCTCCCAACATAACTGCAGGAGAACAAATGACTTTCATGAGTTATTAAAAGTCAAACAAAAGGTTCTTGAACAAGCTTTGAAATAGGAGACTATAGACTAAGTAGCAATAATGGGCCTGATTCTCTCCTGTATCCCAGCCCCCTTCACACTGCTCCAGTGACCTAAAGTGACAGCAAACCTGGCAGAAACAGCCTTTAGAGCAGGGATCAGCAACCTTTCCGAAGTGATGTGCTGAGTCTTCATTTATTCACTCTAATTTAAGGTTTCCCGTGCCAGTAATACATTTTAACCTTTTCAGAAGGTCTTTCTATAAGTCTAATATAACTAAACTATTGTTGTATGTAAAGTAAAGAAGGTTTTTAAAATGTTTAAGAAGCTTCATTTAAAATTAAATTAAAATGCACACCCCCAGACCAATGGCCAGGACCTGGACAGTGTGAGTGCCACTGAAAATCAGCTCGTGTGCTGCCTTCAGCATGCGTGCCATAGGTTGCCTACCCCTGCTTTAGAGAATTACACCCTGCCTGCCCCAGAACAGCTCTGCCACTATTTCCTTATAGCCCCGAGTGTAGGAAATGTCAGGACAGAGATGGAGTGTAGCCAGAGCCTATTTGTGCTGTGGTTATCATCAGGCAGTGAATTGCCCCTATGGGGCATGACTATTCTCAGCCTCCAACTGCAATAGATATGAGATTGCTAAGTTTCAACAGGGGCTGAACAGGCCTTCAGACAGTTTAAGAGCTAGTCTACACTAGAAGTGCTGCAGCTGCGCCACTGTAACGCATCTGGTGAAGACACTCTATGCCAACAGGGGAGAGCTGTTCCCACCAACATAGCACTGTCCACACTGGCACTTAAGTCAGTGTAACTTACATCACTCTTGGGGTAGGAGGGCTTATTCACACCCCTGAGCAACATAAGTTATACCCACATAACCTGTAGCATAGACAAGCCCTTAGAAGACGAGTGCACGTAGAATTGAAACTTGTTTTTGGCATGTCCATTCATTAAGGCCTACATACTTTAAACAAATATTTAAAATATAAATTGGTTTGTTTCTTACCTACCAAAGTCCAAAGTTTTACCCAGCAAGTGTCACACCTCCTAAAAGCAAAGCATTTTTCCCCATTACTACAATAACTTTATATAGTATTTTTCTCCATTGTTGATACCTGTTAAAATTAAAAATAATTTCTTTGTAACTTTCATTTAACTGTAAAAGTGCTTTGAGAGTATGTTACACTTCCAGAAGAGACTTGAAAATATCTGAAGTTGAGGTGAAAAGACACAAGGCTGTTCTGAACCCAAGGAGCTGCAACTGTGGTTCTTACCTACATTAGCAAATTTCTTATCCATTGTTCAGCAAGGGTGCAGCTGCCCCTGTGCTACCAATGCATAGTGCAATATAGACCACATGTATCATCAAATACCAAAGTGGCTAGATTTTATGGAGGGGCAGAGGAGACCAGTGCTAAGATAAGTGAATAAAGGGGAGAGAAAGAGAAAGCATGTGAGGTTCAGAGTAAATCAGTAGAAGGCTTTGAAATCAGGATCCAAATTAGTCAATGGGGTAATTTAATTGCAGTTAGTAGATGGAGTTACTTCATGGATGAGTGGGGCCTCAGAGGACATTTTTTCCCATTATGCACTGAAACAGATAATCTAGAAGTATCTGTGAGGAGTATGGAGTTACACTTGTTTTCATGTATGAGAAAGTAGACAGAAGCATTCTGCACAAGCTGAAATCTATTAATCAAACCTATAGTATCTGTAAATGCATGAACCATGCTCTTTTCAAAGATGCAGCCTTCCCAAAAGGTAATGGATATATTTAAAAATAAATATGGAATACAATTAAAAGTATGCCCAAAAATAAAAAAAAGAGACACCTATTTATGTTTGTAGGCACATTATGCTTTCTCCAGTCTGAGCAGGAAACTTCTATTTCCCCCCTTCCCCCCTCAAATAGAGCATTCCTTTTGCATCTAAACTATTTTTTAAAAGTTTACTCACATTTTTAGCTACCAGATTGTAGATGTAAATATGTATCTAACAAAATGAAACATGTGTAGTCATTTGTCATTAATAAAATCAACTACTTTTATTTTAAAATAGTGCCTTTTCAGAGCTTTCAATTCTTTACAGATAATACAGACAAGATTATTTAAAAAATTGCTATATTGTACTGTATACATATTTGAATTCCTTTCAAATGTATTTTAATAAATATGGCATTATGAGTGAAATATAAATGGGGAAAAAGATAAAACAAATGTGCTTGTGGGGTGAAATTTGACAACCCCTTCATCTGCAGAGGAGCCACATATGCAGCAATGAGGTCAGCACTTTCCATCCCAACCCCACACACCCCAACCCCATCTCACCACCACACACTATAAAAATTGTTCCAGCAGCACTGGCCTCACCCCCCACCTCCCTCATTCTCACCTCTAGCCCCATCACAGGCCGGCCCTTGCCACCCTGCTCCCTCTATCCCCTCAGGAGGGGCCCCCCCAACCTCCCCTACAGAGCCTTCCGCTCACACTTCCACTGCTGCTGCCCCTTTAGCTTTCGGGACCATGCTACCCCCCTCATGCCAAAAAAAAAAAAAATCGACCCCACATGCCACAGCCAGCCCCACCTGAAACTCCTTCACGTGCCAACGGGAACTGAACCTGATCTGCCCGAGGTTGCTCTTGTGACAGAATCCAACTTGAAGCACCATTGGCTGAATACAACCACCTGACAGCCAATGGGAAGTTGGGCTAACTAGATTAATCTGACTGATTGACAGCCACTTGGTCCAATAGAACTCCTTCCTGATGAGATGTCTTGAGTGGGCAGGACCTGACCCGGCACTCAAACAGCTCTGTGGAGTAAACAAAGCTTCACAGAGCTTCCCGCTGGCCCCATGTCAACTCCACGCTGCTACTGGCTGAACAAATCGGCAGACCATTTTTGCCCAATGGGGTGACGAGTTGCCACGAGGGAGGGACAGGGGCTGGCTTGGGTGGGAGATTGTCCCCGTTCACGCCCTGGCCCTCAGACAGGTGTGTCTTTTGGTTCCACTCTTACGCTATAAACCCTCCCAACCAACCCGCTCTCTGGCTCCACCCCACCAGCCAGCATTGGCCTAGCAGTGTCCATCTGAGGCCCAGCTTCCCTTACAGCCCAGGCTAGTTTCCCCTTCCCTCCCTCCCTTTCCCCCTCTCCCCCCATTGTACTCTGTATTACACACCCACCCCGCTCATGATATCAGTTCAACTAGTTGTCAGGCTCACATGTGTTTAGCCCCTCCACCCCTCCCAGACAAACCGGACATCACCCCCCTGCAGCCAGCTCTGGGGTGAAGGGCTGTAGCAGACAGCCAACACAACTGTACACCTTGCAACAGCCTGAGAGAGGGGCAGTTTAGCCAATAGGTCATTGCCCACATGTAACAGTTGCAGAGGGTCAACTGGAGAGAGAGGGAAGGAAATTGGTGGTGGTATTTTCCCTACTCCGCCTACAAAACTAACCCTTACCACTGTCTCACCTCCAGGAGATGCTGCTCTCAGATTGTTATAAGACCTGCACAATTAGGTCAACTTTATTTTGCACTATACATACAACTGAATTGAAGAGATTTTTAAATGGACACATGCACAGTAACATGATTGCAAGAAAACCCATTCCTTCCTTTAAGTCAGTCTTAAGTGAAACATTTTAAAAGAAAGATGCTTAAAGTGGGCAGCCCTTTCTACACTTTGTAATTGTTTTCTCAAAATACAATGGAAGAATGGAGGGTACTGAACACAATATTAAACCTTTCCTAGTTATAGTACGATAGACGCTTCCTTTTTGAGGTAGTGGGCAGTGGGGTTCGTTAGGGTGACAATGTCCCAATTTTAAAGGGACAGTCCCGATGGTTGGGGCTTTGTCTTATTTAGGCAACTATTACCGCCAACCCCTGTCATAATTTTTCACATTTGCTCTCTGGTTACCCTAGTTCTGAACATGCTATACTGAGCCAAACTTAAGAGACAGCTGCAGAAGAGATGTTACTGATACCAGTCTGATTTGCTCCTTCCCTTTTCAAAGGTCCCAGCCCTTATGCTGATAATAAAGGAGTGCTCATAAGCAGTCATTTAAAAAAATGTTAATTGTCTTGTATGGATCCCTATATGCAGTAATGTTCAAACAGCAAAGGACCATCACTCGCACAGTTAACTTGTATATTACTGTGAAAGATATAGGTCCCAATTCTAGTTTGCCCTAAAGCTCCTTTCACACAGCTCTGGCAGAGTTGCTGCAAATAAAATTTACTCACACCTGCCCTCCAAAAAACTCCATGTGCTGTAGTTATTCTTTTTCTCCTCCCCACTACCATACTCACAGCCATCCCTTGCTGGTAAAGGCCAACTCAAAATATATCTTAGCATTTAAAGAAAGGCAAAGAACCTTCCGCACTGTTTACATGCAAGGGCTCAAAACTGTGTAGCACAATGAAGAAAGGTGAAGTTTGAACACCTTTCCTGCAGAGAAGGGTGTGTAGTCAGAGTTTGCCTCCTGCATTATAATGCATTGTCCGACAGTGGAGGAACGTTCTGTACTGTTTCTACGGTCTTGTCTTATGAAAGAAGCAGCAGCCAGTTTATTGACTGCCATCACTGGAACAGGAGAGAAGTGACCGTCGTATTCCAAAATCTAATTATTCTGGGACATGCAGATCCTGGTAGGCTCTCTGAATGCAGCCTCTACTTGTGGGAAGGGCAAGAGGAAACATTAGTACTGAACTACACACGCGTCATTACACCAGTATTCTATAGAGATCCAGCACCACCTAGTGGCATCTTTTCATTTTAACACAGACATGTGGAAAAGGATTTACCATGTTAAAAGTCATTCATTAGACCAGACTAGCAGCAGAGATCTCAGGGTAAGTCTACACCCCAACTAGACACTTGTGGCGGACCCATGCCAGCCAACTCAGGCTTGTGGGGCTGTTTCACTGCTGTGTAGACTTCCAGGCTTGGGCTGGGGCCCAAACTCTGGGACCCTGTGAGGCAGGAGGGTCCCAGAGCCTGGGCGCCAGCCTGAAAGTCTACACAGCAGTGAAACAGCCCCGCACCCAGAGCCTGAGTCTGCTGGCACAGCCCAGCCGTGGATTTTACTTTGTTGTGTAGACATACCCTCAGAGGCTTTCAATAAAGTGAAACAGAGATGCCACTTTGGAATGAGCAAATTAAAATCTATATCATATCAGCACAAATCAGACTAGTGGTAGTTTCTCTAAAAGCAGGCAAAAGTGTGCAGAGCTATTACAATCTCGTCTTCTCCCCCCTCCTGCTATCTCAATAAAATATTGATTTTGGCTAATAAAGATAAATAACCCCCTTTTGATTTCCCACACCTACATTCAAAAAGAACCCAGTACCAATGCTGGCCTTTAAAAATCAATATAAAGTATCGGTGCTACCGAGAGACTCCCTACAAATCCCTTTCTTCTCACCAGAGAAACCTAGCTCTCCTTTCTAGATATGCAGTTCCCAGCCTGGTTCACCATCCTCAGAGTAAAATCATAGGTGGCTATTCCCTGTGGTTCCTCCTCCCAGCTGAGGGAGCATCTTATTGGTTCCAAGTATTACAATACATTTATAGCCAATTTTTCCATTATTTCCTGACAGATGTCAGAGTCTGTGTGGGACCTTTGCCAGCACTGACAAGCATTCACTCTTTTCAGCAGTTCTCTTCTTGTTTTATATATCAATGATGACAAACACTTCTGGAGTATCTTCTTCATAGATCTGCATTGCTGAATAAGTTATTGCCTTGACCTCAGTACCCTGGAGGGAATAGGCACAGGAAATTAGTGTGTGTAGACCATGAGCCCCAGCAGTGACTCTGCATGAATCACAGCAATACATGAATATTCACAGACCTCCTGGGAATGCTATTCAGTTTACAGTAGTTTTCAGACTGGGGTACGTGTACCCCTAGGGGTACGTGAGCTCTCGTCAGGGGGTACATAAGAAAAATCCTGTAATGGCAGACATTTTATTTAGTCTAGAGATTTTCAAACTGTGTGTGTGGGGGGGTGCCCCCTAGGGGTGTGTGGAAGAACGTTCGGGGGTGAGCGGGGACACCAAGTGGCTTGGGCCAGTGATGCCAGGCAGCTCAAGGAGGGAGTGCCACCTCCACCCCGACTGACCTCCGTGAAAACTTCTAGAAGCTGTTGCTAAATAGAAAGAAAAAATTGGGGAGGGGCACATGATACCACACACCCTCCCCCACCTATGTCAGATGGGGGCATGCAGTAGACTACATTATTTTGAAAGGGGTACAAAGCCTAAAAAGTTTGAAAACCGCTTAGTTTAAAAAATAAATATATCTATCTCCTTCCCCAGAAGCACAGCTGTGCTACATTTGTTATGAGTGCAAAGGTTGGGACATCAACATGTAGTAACTGGTCTAGGTCAGTGACTGACGGGAAAGTAGCAGAACAAAGTTACTTCCTGCATAGCATGATCTCCCATCTCCTAGCCACAACAGAACACCACCGTTTGGGTGATGTGAGAGGTAAACAGGAAGGATTATATTAGTTTATTACGGACTCTCTAGAGAATATACAAAAGAGCACCCTAATAACTAATGCCAGTGTAAGCCCCCTGACTTTGGATTGGTTTGCATTTCATTGGCTCCACAAGACAACTGACTTCTCATTGTTGCTAGCTGGAGTGTCTGGGTGATTACTCAGAACAGTTTCAGGAGTGCTAATTGCTGCATTCACAAATGGCAGTTAGTGAGCCAGGGTTTTGGTATCAGAGGCAATACTGACATCGAATTACACAGAAAAGTCTGTAACTGGCTCTCTTAATAATTTGGGAGAAAAGCCTTTGTCATACCCATGAGACTGTAAGACGCAGAGCAATTGTTACATACCTGAGGGTGTTTGGGTAAAGAGAACTCTTCCCCCCACCTTAGGGAACAAACAAAAACAAACAAACCCACAAATAAGTATGAAGAGATTGATGAAGCTTTGGTTTAATTCAGCAACTACCATTGCTGGAATCACTAGTGCAAGAGAGACACTTAGCAGAAATCCACTTTATGGTAAACCTCAGATTAACTCTCCTCAGTAGTTCTCTCCTAGCATAACAATTGAGTTGGTGTGGGGATAGAGAGCGGAGCCATCCCAGCATAGATGCTAGTTACTTGTACCATGCTTGTTTAAATATATAAAAAGCCTCCTGTTCCAGGCTCTAGCCTCTTGGACAATTTTACAAGCTATTAACAAACAAATATATAAGTAATTCAGGGGACAACATACTATACCCTCTCTAGTAGTTAAAACATGCAACTCCCACTGTAGGGGAGAGAATGGCACACCATCCCTTGATGGAGTCTGTGTGCCCCATGGAGGGGAATTTGCCTTTTCCAACTAATTGCTGGAAAGGTCACTCCCATAAGCCAGGGTTGCTAGGAAAGATGTGGGTGGAAGAGAGGAAGCATGAGCCAGTGGTTAGGCAGCAACCCATGATATAAAAGAACTGGGGTGGGGCTCTACTACAGAATTCCTGTGTGACCTTGGGAAAGTCACTTAGGCTTGGTCTACACTAACCCCCCAAATCGAACTAAGGTACGCAACTTCAGCTACTTGAATAACGTAGCTGAAGTTCGAAGTACCTTAGTTCGATCTTACCTCGGTCCACACGCGGCAGGCAGGCTCCCCCGTCGACTCCGCGGTACTCCTCTCGCCGAGCTGGAGTACCGCAGTCGACGGCGAGCACTTCCGGGTTCGATTTATCACGTCCAGACAAGACGCGATAAGTCGAACCCAGAAGTTCGATTGCCAGCCGCCGAAATAGCGGCTGGGTATAGACGTACCCTTAGCCTCCCATGGTTTCAGTTCCCCCACCTGTAAAATGGGGATGATAGCACTTCCACACCTCACAGAGGTTTTGTGAGGATAAATATGTTAAAGCCTGTGAGGCACTAAAAATAAAGGGGCCCAGAGAAGTACTTAAAATAGATAGGAGGAAGAGGAGAACAAACAAAGCCCCTTTTCCTTTCACTTATGCATTAGAGATTCACTCTTACACAGTTCCCCTATACAATCCTCCTATTAAAAAGGATTCAAGTTATTCTGGTCCTTCCAAGTCTCCTCATGCAAGTACAATACACGCAGTGTACGGTCAGCTACAAAATTGAAAAGCTAATCCCCCAATAAATTCACCGAATCAACAACCCCTTCAGAATGTAAATGCTATCGAAATTCTCCAGTGGGAGTGAAACTAGGCATCTATGGCCTTGTCTAGACTATGGCCACATCCACACCAGGAAAATGTATTAACTAAGCATGTGCTAACAGCCTAGTCTTAATAAGGCTGCTATAGTTCAAACATTTTAAACTGGTCAAGATAAAACCTAGCAGGGAGCATAGGTTTAACTCCATCTGGTTAACATGTTCTGAAGTACAATTGCTTTGTATCAATTAGACTTTTAGGGCTGGTCCACACTAAGCCCCCAGTTCGAACTAAGATACTTCGACTTCAGCTACGTTATTCATGTAGCTGAAGTTGCGTATCTTAGTTCGAACTTAAAGGTACTTACCGTGGGTCCACACGCGGCAGGCAGGCTCCCCCGTCGACTCCGCCTACTCCTCTCGCGGAGCAGGATTATTGGCGTCGACGGCGAGCACTTCCGGGATCGATTCATCGCGTCTAAACAAGATGCGATAAATCGATCCCAGAAGATCGATTGCTTGCCGCCGAACCAGCGGGTAAGTATAGACGTACCCTTAGATGAGGTTAGTTAGATTGAGCTGCCTCAATCTAACATCACACCTTTAAATCCTAGTCTAGAGAAGGCCGACAAAACAGGGAGAAGGAAGTGGAGAGACGTTGATTTGCCTACAGTCCCTGCATTGTCTCAAGTAATTCCCTGAAGTTCTGGGCTCAGATTATTTTTATTTCCGGTCTGCTTCCACGTCTTTGATAGTGACTGGTTGAAATGCATCAGAATAGTAAGTAGTATTTATACAGTTTTACAAACATTGACTGGTTAATCTTCATGACAGAGAGCATGGTAGATACTTAAATTTTATATACAAGACAGACAGAGATAGAGGGACTTGCCCAAGGCCCCCACACTCCTTCCTAGTCTTTATTCACTGGTTTTCAGAATTTTGCTTTTAATGAGATGGTGTTGATCACTCACCCAATGGACCTTATTTTGTACCTCATTCGGTCAATGTAAAGCACTTTCACCTCCTGCAAGGAAAAAAGAAACAGGGGGGAAAATTTGCCATTAAGAGGACTTCTCAGAATGATTTATACCACCAGATGAAGACTCCCAGTGAACATGCCCCCATACAAAGCCAATATTCACATAATCATCAGAACCTAAAGCCAACATTTGAGCAGCCTTAGAGAGACACACTGGTGTTCAGAATTCAGATGTACATAGAACAGTTATTACAGTAGAACGGCACCTATTCATTAGCATTTATAACAGCTACACTAAGAGTATATTCCTTGCCTCTCCCTATCCTTGTGTCTACAATCCTCCCATGTGTTGGTGGGTCTAAGTGGTTTGTTGGTTCCACCTTTACTGCCCCAGATACTGCTGTACATAGGGCAGGTGTTGGTAGGGAACATTCCTGTCCTGTAAGATGGAAGAGACTTACCCTGGGTATGAAGAACTGGTCAGCACTGAATTTATACAGCCACTCATTCAAGAAGTTATAGAGAAGAGAAGGGAGGTCATGTCCTGCAGGATAGAAGCAGAGAGAAAGTGACTCAACTGGGAGCCCGGTCAAGAACTTCCCAAACATTCTTTTAGTCCATATCAAAGGGGCAGTTTCCTGATGACAAAGCACTAGAAGGTTCAGATTACCTGTGTATAAATCTGGATTTAATAAATCTGTACCAGTACTACATATAAGGAGCCAACTGAGATTGGCTCCTTAGACGTAGTACTGACCTTTTAATTTCAATGCACTTCTCTTTCAACGAGTTAATAGAATAGGTCCACTGCCTTCTTACCTTCTGCCTCCACTTCTATAGTATCCAAGGGTTCAACAGTCTCTGTATCCGTCATGTAGCCAAACATGGCCATAGCACATTGCTCAAATGTCTCTTCCAAAGTATCTCCCCAGGCATGTAACCTACAGACATCAGCATTACTCCATCATACAACAGTTACAAAGAAAGTGGGGGGGATGCAGATGAAAAATTGGGGTGCTCGTATAAGTGGAAAAGGAAGTGAATGCCGAGAAGTGCAGACCTGCCATTACCCAAGATTAGGGAAGCACTGCTTAAAAATTGCAAGAGGAAAGGGGCTTCCTTTTGGAGGGACAGTGGGAAAGTAGTAAATATTTTATTAAAAGTAGTGATGTCCTTCCTAAATATGGACAGTTGGCAGGCATGGAAATAGACCACTTGGAAATAAGAGGTAGCATGAAAATTTGAGTTTGAAGAGAAGAGATGAAGAATTAAAACACCTCCATGTAGCTTAGACTTATTTCAGGAGTACTCTAGGCATACCTCTGTGACATTCTGTACCTTGGGGGAGCACCCTGTAACCCCCCCATACTCATCTGTATAGAATTGTGATATTACATATAAAGCATGCCTTGTAAAGTACCAGGGGAAAGGTTATTATCTGCTGAAAGTCATTTCTCTATCCATATACAGACATTCCCCGGGTTACACAAACCTGACTTACGGAAATCCACGTACGGAATTTTTTCCGTAAGTTTTTTTGTTTTTTGGCGCACGTAATTGTTGGAGATACGTTCCCAACTTACGCAAAGAGTTCCAGAACAGAATGTTTGCGTAAGTCGGGGAGAGTCTGTATGTATATCATTAATGTATGTGACGTTATGAGAATTGTGTTGTATGGTTGTCACTAAAACATGCTGTAAGTTGGGGAATCAGCAGATATTAGCTCCCCAGAGGCAACAGCAAGGAAAGTAACCAACGCTCGGGCAGGGTGTCATACAACCCATCAACAACCACTGTCTAGCAAGGGCACTACAATTCAATGATTCACTTGCATGAGGCCACACCAAGGGAATTGCTCAACCTTGCCTGGAGACTCAGCAATGCCCTGAAACATTCCTGGACTTGTGTTCTACAAGCAGAGTACAAAACTGAACACAGGGGCCCAGGCTTGGCCTGTCTCCTTCACCCACCTACACTGCAAGCAACAAGGACACTCTGAAGACTCCCACTGAGGGGACTGGCCCAGATGTCTAGGGTGAAATCGGTGTACTATGAACTGCAATATCCAGTGGAGTGAGAAAAACTGCTTGATCTAGTTGTTGCCCAGTCTAATAGTGTTGAGAGTTAAGACTGCAGGCTTATATTTTATTTCTATTGGTAACTAACTGACTTTTTGCCGATCACTTTAAAATCTATCTTTTGTAGTCAATACATGTGTTTTACTGTTTTATCTTTACCAGTGAATTTGCCTGAAGTGTGTGGTAAATCTGCTCAGGTTTTGCAAAGGCTGGAGTATGTCCACTTTCCATTAATGAAGTAGTGAACCAATTAATAAATCTGCACTGCCCATCTTGAATATATTCCTGAAGTCCAGTGCTGGGAGGATTTGGTTGGTGCCTTTCCCGGTGTGATTCATGAGTGGCTCTGGGAGCATTCATGCAATCTAGCTGACTCTGGGGCTCCACATGTGGTTGTGCTGAGTGATAACAGCTCCTGGAGGGGTTTGCTGCTGGTCACTAGAAAGGCATTATGACAGACAGCCCAGGTTGCACAGTTTAGGGGGCACAGCGGTCCCACGGTCCCAGGCTGCACCCCGGGGAATCCATCACAACCTTAATAAAAGAGAAATAGATGGACTATATTTCCCCCCCACCCCGCCCCCATGTCCTCCCAAGAGAAACCATATTGTTGAAATGAAACAAAGAATATCTAGCATCCCAGCAGTGGTGTTGGAACCACTTTTATAGTGGGGGTGCTGAAAGCCATTGAACAAGACTGTAAACCCTGTACATGATAGAAACTACTTCAAGCAAGAGGGTGCTGCTGCACCCCCAGACCCCTAGTTCCAGCACCTCTGCATCTCAGCATGCTTAGATATGCATTCCGTAAGCTCAAAGGGGATATATTTGGCCCAATTCTCCTCTCACAACAGTTTACATAGATGCAACCCTGCTGACTTCACAGTTACTCCTGATTTACATCAAATGTAATAGAAGAATTAATCTTAGTGAGGTTACACACAGAAATTTACTCCTGGGGGAATTCTGCACCACTGTGCATGCACAGAATCCCCCCCAAACAGAAAATACATTCTGCCCTGGAAGTGCTGCAGTTCTTCCTTTTGCCCACCAGAGGACGCGGTGGCACCACAGCAGCCTCTGGTGTGCGAAAGGCGGAACTGCAGCACTTCTGGGGCAGAATGTATTTTCTGTTGGGGAAAAAAATTCTGTGCATGCACAGTGGCGCAGAATTCCCCCAGGAAAAGTTCATCACTGCACCCTGCCTCCAGAGCCAGGTTAGGACAGAGAGTGGGGCACACACGGCTGCTGGGTGCGTGTGTGTGTGTATGTCACAGATTGGGGTTCAGAATAGCTAGTGGGGGGGGACAGACTGGGGCATGGGCCCAGGAGATGGTGTGGTGACAGTGTTGAACCAGGGGCTAAATGGGAGTTGGGATGCAAGGCCACATGGGGATGGGGGAGAAGGGCTGCAGGGACATATTCGATGGGGAAGGAAGCTGCAGAGACCCATGGGCATAGGTGCTGACTCCATGGATGCTCTGGCACTGGAGCTAGGGTCGAGCACCCCCCGGCACATTAGAAAGTTGGCACCTGTGCCCATGGGGATGGGAGGTGTGGGGAGAGGGGCAGATGGGCCTGACTGAATGGGACAGGCTTTGGGTCACCAAGGGTCTGCATGTGGAAGGCTTCCGAATTCCCTAACAATCCAGCCCCACCCCAACAAACAAACAACCCGTTCCATACTTCTCCCAGCCACATCCAACAACCCTCCGGGTTCACTCCAGGCTCCTTCCCTCTCCCTCAGCTCCTCCGTTGCCCCTGACTCCCCCAAGCCTTTGCACTGCTTCTGACAGGTGCAGGAAATACAGTTCTGTATTGTAATTTAAAATTAATTACTCAAAGTTCTGTGTTAATATCCCTAGTAAGGAATCTGTTTGTCAAAAAAAGTTACCAGAATCTTTTTTTTGGTCTGTATTGTTACAGACAAACTTGCTGACAGATATTTTGAAATAAATTACCAAAATAATTGAAACTGGCATGATTATACTGATATTTTGACAAATAAAATTTGCAGAATTTTAAAATATTGTGTACAGAATTTTTAATTTTTTGGCACAGAATTCCCCCAGGAGTAGAAATTGCAGCTGTAAATACTCACTGCACATCAGCTGTGTGATCCAGATCTGAGGGAGTAGAAAAAGAATAGTTATAATGAGATCATCATGGTGGTTTAAAAATAAGCAATAATATGGAAGAAAAAGTCAGGTTCTGTTAATAACAAGATAATTGTTTGTGCTTGTTTTGACACTGAAGTTCCAGTTAGTGTGTTAATCTGATTAATAAACAATGACATTGGAAAATATTTAATTCAGGGTCATCAACACATGTCCACAGAGCAGGTTTTAAAAGAAAGCCACCAAAAGCCAACTTGTTGCTAGTGAAGCCACCGATAACATGGTACAATTCAGGGCAGGCTGCAACAGTGTTCCCCTTTTGTGGTCCACCAAGGGCACCCACTCTTAGGCTTCCAGCTCCCAGCCATCACCTCTCTTGGGGAGAGACCCACATCTCCCTCCCCCTCCTGAGTGGGTTTTTTCCAGGTGGCACAATTCCCTGCCTAAATAGACCAGGGTTTGTGATTTGCTCTCCTCCCAGAAGCTATAGCCAGCTTAAATTGCCCACAGTTATGTTCTGACACAACCCTTTCTAAGTAAGCACTTTTACTCTTAAGATGAAAGCATTACAGAGAAAACACAATTTAAAAAAAAAAAAAAAAAAAAAAAAACACGACCCTACACATGCAATAAGTTTACCAAAGATCACCCCTCCTCCAGCAGGGGCTCTGGTAGGAGGTAGTCCTTCAAACCCACAAAAGATTTCATGGTTACAAGTTCCTAACAGCTTCAGCTCAGCACAAGCCCACCCATGCATAGGTTAGTCTTTTCTTTATGCAGCCAGGTTGTCTAACTGCATCCACTGCTTTTTAAAATCAGTTTTATTTGTTAAAATGCTATTCTAGACCATTCCAGCTTTTATCTGCCTTCCATTAATCTATGCTTCGGGTCAGCTTGTCAACATTCGGCCCCTCCCTGTGCTTCTGCTTGTAGGAATCAAGCACAGACAATGTAACCAAGTTCATTTTACAATGTAAAATGTACTCCTACCTCCATTGTAGGCATAATACCCCAGAGGGGACTGAGCTGAATAAGAAAAAAGCAGCAGGTGGTACAGAATGTATTTTGCTGCTTGCACACAACAAGGTGTGGTGTTGTAATTGATAACAGTATTCTGCACCATAATTTTGAGGCATAATGTTGATGGATCAGGACCGGATACAGGAAGTTGGGGGAGAACATAAGAACAGCCATACTGGGTCAGACCAAAGGTCCATCTAGCCCGGTATCCTGTCTTCCAACAGTGGCCAATGCCAGGTGCCCCGGAGGGAATGAACAGAACAGGTAATCAGCAAGTGATCCATCCCCTATCGCCCATTCCCAGCTTCTGCCAAACAGAGGCTAGGGACACCATGTCTGCCCATTCCGGCTAATAGCCATTGATGGACCTATCCTCCATGAACTTATCTAGTTCTCTTTTGAACCCTGTTATAGTCTTGACCTTCACAACATCCTCTGGCAAAGAGTTCCACAGGTTGACTGTGCTTTGTGTGAAGAAATACTTCCTTTTGTTTATTTTAAACCTGCTGCCTATTAATTTTATTTGGTGACCCCTAGTTCTTGTTTTATGAGAAGGAGTAAATAACACTTCCTGATTTACTCTCTCCACACCAGTCATGATTTTATAGACCTCTATCATATCCCCTGCTTAGTCATCTCTTTTCCAAGCTGCAAAGTCCCAGTCTTATTAATCTCTCCTCATATGGAAGCTGTTCCATCCCCCTAATCATTTTGTTGCCCTTTTCTGAACGTTTTCCAGTTCCAATACATCTTTTTTGAGATGGGCCAACCACATCTGCATGCAGTATTCAAGATGTGGGAGTACCACGGATTTATATAGAGGCAGTATATTTTCTGTCACATTAGCAATCTCTTTCTTAATGATACCCAACATTCTGTTTGCTTTTTTGACTGCTGCTGTACATTGAGTGGATGTTTTCAGAGAACTATCCACAATGACTCCAAGATCTTTCTTGAGTGGTAACAGCTAATTTTGACCCCATCATTTTATATGTATAGTTGGGATTAAGTTTTCCAGTGTGCATTAATCAACATTGAATTTCATCTGCCATTTTGTTGCTCAGTCACCTAATTTTGAGAGATCCTTTTGTAGCTCTTTGCAATCTGCCTGGGACTTAACTATTTTGAGTAGTTTTGTATCATCTGCAAATTTGCCACCTCACGGTTTACCCCTTTTTCCAGATAATTTATTAATATGTTGAATAGGACTGGTCCCAGTAGCAACGCCTGGGGAACACCACTATTTACCTCTCTCCATTCTGAGAGCTGACCATTTATTCCTACCCTTTGTTTCCTATCTTTTAACCAGTTACCAATCCATGAGAGGACCTTCCCTCTTATCCCAAGACAGCTTACTTTGCTTAAGAGCCTGTGGTGAGGGACCTTGTCAAAGGCTTTCTGAAAAATCTAAGTACACTATATCCACTGGATCCCCCTTGTCCACGTTTGTTGATCCCTTCAAGAATTCTAGTAGATTGGTGAGGCATGATTTCTCTTTACACACACACAAAAAAAAGATGTTGACTCTTCCCCAACACTTGAGCACTTGATTCCCACTGAAACCAGTAACTCAGAGGATCAGACCCTAAATGCCTTCAGTTACATAGGGGCTCCCCAGTATAGCTGCACTCTGTAAAGCATTAGGTTTATGTTTAAAACGGTCTTTAAAAAATAGTTTCCAAACTTGTGCCGTTAAAGCAGATACATGAACAGTCAAAACGTTGGTCATCAGCCACTAACGGATCCAAAAAAGCATATACATGGACTGTACAAGCCACTGCAGATAGATATCTTTGTACAGAGTCATGTTAAGAGTAGTCCAGTGAAAGGACTAAAGAGTCCGGCTCTGCGCACCTACAGTGCAAGATGCAGGCATTAGGCCCGATCCTACAAATACTGCCCGTCAGCTGCCAGAAGTGGGGACAGCTGCTGAGTGAAGAGCACTCTTGAAAATCTGACCAATAATGCTTACTACCTTTAAGTCCCATTGACTTATGCCAAGTGTTAAGTGCTTGTGTGATCACACCCAAGATGGCACAGTTTCTCCATTTTATTATTGCCAGTGCAGTATGCTCCAAATCCGGATCATTACTCCTTAAGATGATGAAAGTCAATTTTAAGCAAAACCGCTCTTTCATAAAAAAGGCTTTTACAGCTGGGTTTGGGGATGCGTGTGTCAGTAAGGGTTTTAAGAGAGGACAGTGCACTTAACAAATAAAGAGTATGATGACCCTAAGTGACAAAATCTAATTGAGAGCAAAGTTAAGGAACAAAAGTAAGTGAGCTAGTGATTGAATGAAATGATAGTTATTAAAATCAATAGGGGAAACCTAGAAATGGTGTATCAGTGTTGTTGCATTGTCAAACAACATAAATTATAGAACAGAATTTCAAAGCAAAGATGAACACAGTCTATATCTCCTATCTCTAGCTAAAACAGATTTCTGCCAGCTCTTATGAGATATTAAAGGTGTTTACTGCACCAACACAGCAAACAAGTGATGAGGACTAGATGTCTGTGACAGTTTCTTCTTTTCCCGCAAGGCTGAGAAGTGTCATGTGTTTGGTATATTCCGCAGGCTCAGTGCACAAGCCTTTTTTTGTTCATTTATAGCTTTTAAGCTATACATGAACACCCTAATATGTGGCATTGGCTTTTAAACTATTAAGAATTACAAAATGAGGAGGACAGGGACCCACACTATAAAATTTTATACAACCGCAATTTAGGGATCTAGAATTTAAGTCAACTCACAGTAATAAAAAAAAAGTGTGTGAAATAACCACATTTGTCGGAGACAGATCTAAACTGAGGTCTAAAATAAGTAACAGACCATAGATCATCACAGCTGAAAACCATCCTCTTGGTTCCATAATCACTTACCTGATTATGATTTGTGACTAGTTTCCCTACCAACTGTCTCTAACAAACAACAAACACGATGACAACAACTCCATTCAGACAGAGAATAAAAATCTTCTCTGATTACATAAGGAAGATTGGTTCCATTTTGACTGGTGGAATATGCTGCTGTCATTAGGCCTATACTAGGCTTAAGAGCTGAACAAGTCCTGGAATATATGTTAATGAATTCCACAAACTACTCTCCCAAATGGGCACTGCCCAAATAAAACTGCAGTTAGACACAGGAGGCCCTTCCTGTAAGTACCTAAAGCTATTAAAAATCAAGGCAGGATGGAATTCCTGGGGAGGGAAGGGGGAAAAAGCCCAGGCAAAAGTCTCAAAGCAGCAAATTAAAGCACATAATGCAAAAACAAAACAAACAGAAAAACGTGTAGAGAAGATGAAAAAAATATATTCACCAGCTAAGATCTTAAGCATTTGTTTAGAGACAAGAAACAGCTTAGAAGGAGAGTTTCTCGGTTTGCTTTTTATGAATAAGTCATTGTCTAGTTATTTACATCACAGAAAGGCACAAAATAATTCAACAAATTAAGAAACATAAACAACCCCTACAGTTAAACTACAGACACACCCACAATCTGAAAGTGAAAACAGCATGCAGCACTAGTGTATTAAGGGGACTCACCTTTCCATAGTCCCCCCACACCCATCACCCCATAGACTATGCCTGGACAAGGCTAGGAATACTCACACTCATATTTCTTATTGAGGGGCGGATACTTGGCTTTAATGGCCTGCTGGTCCGCTGTCAGATTATAGTCCCTGTAGTTATCTGCCATGATCACTTTGGTGTACACGACTCACTTCCTGCTTTATAAAAATGGCCACCCCCTTTCAGGCTACTGTCAGGGAAATTTCCACACGTGATGCTGGTGCTTAAAGAGAGAGTTCTCTTTTTATCAGGCCAGTCTCTGAGGAGAATCAATAGCAATTTTGGAAGAGCTCTTTTATTGTAACTAAAAGTAGCTAGCACCACAATTGTAGGAGGCTATGGAACGGTGATATTTTAAATGTGCCTCTTTTAATTCCCATGCCACCAAATCCTTTGTTCATGTGGGGAACTTTAGACCTTGATTCTGCAAAGATTTTACAGGTGCGTTTAAATGAATGCACTGCAAATAGTGAACATGCACAGTGGGTAAAGTTAAGCATGTGCATGAGTCTTTGCAGGTTTGGGGCCACAAATTGTAAACTCCTTGGAGCAGGAATAATGTCTTCCTTTATGCCCCAAGCATGCTGTCAATGCTCCATAAATAATAGAATGATATTAAAACCAAAGTAACAAGCCAGTTGTATAGGAGGCCTGCCTGAGCTTACAAGTGTCAAATGCTTTCCAGTCCCCCTGAAGTTAATGGCATCTGAGGGTATTCAGCACTTTACAGAACACTGTCCAGTGCGCATATGGTAATCTAAACATAGACGTGTTACAAAACAAGCCCCTATAAAGCCCACCAAACCCACAACAGCTGGCACAAATGCAGACTCTGTGGCTCTCAACCATGTTACTACAGCAGATAAAAGTGAAATCTGTTCTTAAGGGCAGTGACTGTTTGTTAGTCCCCAATCCTGAAAACACACACAAATGCTTAAGTCAATGGGGCTCTGCATAGGATCTGGTCCCTAGCGAACAAGGTTGTCAGATCCCAGTGAAGAGTATGTTTCCTAAAATCAGCCTCTTTGCAGTTCCTTCAGACTTTCATGCCAGGTTTATAATTTGAAAGGTAAATGGAAATAAACATCAGGACCATAAAACACATATCAACTGCAGGTGCTGTAATAAAATATTTATCCCCGAACTGGACCTTCCTATATCTTCCCCTTCCCCACAGAGTGGCAAGCCTTGCTCTTTCCTTAAATTGTTTGCATGTGGAAGGATCTATCTACAGCTAAATCCAAGTAGCATCCTCAACAGCTGATGGAAATTGTACTGATTCAAAACAGTATTGCCAGCTCTTGTGATTTTATCATGAAGGTCTCACAATGTGGAGTGTCTTCTTAAAGGCCCAGGTTCTGGAATCATGCTATTGCATGATAATTTCAACTTTAATTTTTAAAGTACATTTCTAGCCCTCGTGCTTGCAGAGAAAAGCTTGAAAACGTGAAGCAAGGGATCCCTAAAGACCCAAAAGGCAAGAAAAGGGACCTAACATTTAATATATATATATATATATAAACCTCATGATTTTGAAAACAATCTCTCAATTTGTTATGGGCCAAGTTAATTATTTTTTCAATATTTGGGGTTGACAACACAGGGCTAATAATAAAAACATAAGAGGGGAAATCTATAAATAAGGGCATATGTGAAGTGAAATAAGGGTATATCTTTTTAATTTCAGTAGAAGGGGAGGACTTTTTGGAAGGACTAAATAAAAAGCTCTCATAGTGCTTTTTATCAGGAGATTTTAAAGGAGGTCAGTATCATTATTTCCACTTTAAAAATGAGGAAATGGAAGCTCAGAGATGTACAAGTGACTTATCTAAAGTCTCCTAGTAGAGTCAGAAATAGAACCTCTGCATTTCCTGAGTGCTAGTCTAGTATGTACACCTCTAGACCACATGTTTTTAGCTGCAGCTAGTCTGCTTTTTAAAATTGGGATTAAGGGCAGAGTATCGTCTGTGTCTATCCAACGTAGTGTTTTCTATAATGTTCATCTCTGTCACATCTAAGTGGAAAGGGGAAAGTATTGACTAGGGTTGGATATAGTCCATTTATGTCTTGCTGCCGTAGAGAGAACTAAGAAAATAATCAGGAGACAGGAAACATCCAAGATTTAGGAATCAGATTAAAGTCTCAATTTGAACCTTATTTCTCAAATTCTGTAATTGTCTGGATTTTAGGGTGTTCCATTCTATTCATAGATTATCAGGGTTGGAAGGGACCTCAGGAGGTCATCTAGTCCAACCCCCCCTGCTCAAAGCAGGACCAATCCCCAGACAGCTTTTTACCCCAGTTCCCTAAATGGCCCCTCAAGGATTGAGCTCACAATGCTGGGTTTAGCAGGCCACTGTTCAAACCACTGAGCTATCCCTCCCCGAAAAAAATTCATCTGATAATAGATTGCTCTGACTTGTAGACAAAATTTTTTATTCCTAGGTGTATTTACTTCCCTCAGATGTAGTATGTAGGGACACACAAACTTTAAAAAAACAGAGGCTTATGGATAATTTGCATAAAGTGGAGCCGCTAACAGTTTTTCGGCTCTCTCCTAGATGCAGTATGGAGACCTCAAATGTCTGATGCAGCACCTCATTAAAGAACATCTTGAAGCACTGCATGGTGGGGCCTCTAGTCTCTGCAGTGTAGTGCTGCACTATTTAAAAACTGCTTGGACTAACATGCAGCATTGCATACTGAGACCTAAAATATGTATGTGACCCATCTGTCTGTATTATATGAGCCATTACACACATTGAATCTATTTCCCCATGTTAAGTATCCTCACACCCACCTTCTTGTCAAACTGTCTGAAATGGGCCATCTTGATTATCACTACAAAAGTTTTTTTTTCTCCTGCTGATAAAAGCTTATCTAAATAATTAGCCTCTTAGAGTTGGTAGGGCAACTCCCACCTTTTCATGTTCTCTCTCTCTCTCTATATATATCTCCTTATTATATGTTCCATTCTATGCATCCAATGAAGTGGGCTGTAGCCCATGAAAGCCTATGCTCAAATAAATTTGTTAGTCTCTAAGGTGCCACAAGTACTCCTGTTCTTTTTGAGGATTCAGACTAACACGGCTGCTACTCTGAAACCTATTATAGATGAGTGGTTGTTCATTGCATATTCCTCCTTGGTGCACCTTAGCCAGTACATAACACAATATTACTCCTTATCATGGATCCACAGGATCCGTGCTACACTCCCAGTTTTGGAAGAGGGTCTTGGAGGAATCCCTGTGATCTGCGAGACCCCTAGGGGTCTCACTTGTTTCCCAGGGTAGGCCATGCATCCTTACCATCTCCTGAGACGGAACTTCTGGGGCTTCATCACTCCTGCTACACACTGAGTTCTGTTCAGCAAGTCCAACTGAGACAGGGTCCTGATAGAGACTTTTACTCTCTTCAGGGATTAGTGCACCTTATCAAGTAATTACACTGACACTAACAGCATTTTCAATACAGTAGGGTTTATTAGTCAACTGGAACACAGCACAGGAAGTCCTTAGGTTATCATACAGAAATTAAGATTAAAACATTCTGGTCAGCCCAGAGCACCAGTCAAGCAGTAGTGAAACCCATTTTCAGATTCTCTGTCTCTGACTTCATTCCTCAGTTCCCAGGTAACAGCGCTCCAAGCTTCTTCCAGAAGCCAACTCTTATGTCCCCACCTCACACCTCCCAGCCCTTTGTTCTCCAGTTTGGGTCTCTGCTCAGTTTCTCTGCTGAGAGGCAGGGACATCCTCCTCCATCTGGGTCATTCGTTGCTCGGTGTCAATGTCCTGGTGCGTGGGCTTTTCATTGTTTCCTGGATTTTCCATTCTCTGCCAGTCCTTTTTAATGACATTCATCTAGTCCACTGTGTGACACACACACACAGACACAGCTATGTCTTAGGCTATGTCTACACTATCATTTCTGTTGATATAATTTATATCGCTCATGGGTGTGAATAAGCCACCCCCCAAGCAACATAAGTTACACTGACATAAGCGCCAGTGTAGACAGGGCTATGTCAGCAGAAGAGCTTCTCCGACCAACATAGCTACTGCTGCTCGTTGTGGGTGGATTAAGTTGATGGGAGAGCTGTCTCCCATTGGCTTACAGTGGCATGGGTGCAGCTGTAAGCTCTCTAGTGTAGCCATAGCCTTAGCCTTCCCTGAGAGCAAACACAGTCCTTTCCCCCCATGGCCTCCACAGTATCACCTGCGGGATGGGGTGCAATCGCTGATCCCACTATCCAGGATGACCCCAACTAATGCATGCACATGGGGCTAGAACCTGACAGTCATAGAATATCAGGGTTGGAAGGGACCTCAGGAGGTATCTAGTCCAACCCCCTGCTCAAAGCAGGACCAATTCCCAACTAAATCATCCCAGCCAGGGCTTTGTGGAGTCTGTGGTGTCTGTATGCAAGTGGCCACTGACTGGTTACTGGCCCTTTAAGCAGACCTGGGCGAGGAACAGGGTCCATGCCGCCCTACGTTGGAAAATGGCGGCTCCCAGGGGAACTTCAGCAGCACCTTCGCCACCCACGTGATCGGAGAGCGCGCTCGCCGCCCTCTGGGCCCGCCCACCCGAGGTCGCCTCGGCGCTATGATTGGCAGCGGGGGCCCGGCAGCGGGTTGTGATTGGCGGCTGATGGCGCGAAGGGCGCGCGGCGCTGGAGCCGCACGCAGGGGGCAGGAAACAATAGAGCGGCGGCTGGCGGGGACGGAGGGAGGCGAGGAGCCGGCTGGCCGCACCGCCTGCACCGACGCCATGGCGGACAAGGAGGGTAGGCGAGAGCGCGGAGCCGACGCCCAGGCCCCGGCCGGCCTGGGGCCCTTCCCGCCTCTCTGGGGCGGAGGCCGCTCGGCCCCTTCCCCGGCCTGTGGCGAGCCTGCGCCGGGGGGAGGGGCCCTGCTCCCGGTCCTGGGGAGCTGCTCCGGGTCCCCCCCCCCCCTCCGCGCCCCGCCCGCCGTGTCTTCCACGGAGCCGGTCCCCTGGTGCGAGGCCGCCCTCCCCGGAAGGGCTGGGGGTGGGGCCACGCTCCCAGGCTGGCTGCTGTGGAGGCGGCCCCTGGGTCTGGGGGGCGGGGTCCGTCCGGGGGGGGGGGGGGGGTCAGGCTGCGGGCCCCTGTCCCTCGGAGGCACGAGCGGGCGTGTCCGCTGGGGGGGGCGCCTGCCCCCGTAGGGCGCCTTGTCTGGGGGCTCTCGGAGGTGCCCGTCTGGGGTTCGCCGCCGCCCTCGTACGGTCACTGCCGAGGTCCTGTCCCCGGGGATGTCAGGCCCTTCCGCACGCTCGGCGCCCTGCCCTCCCTCAACTGCTTCCCAGGGGCTGGGGGTGTCCAGGGGTGGGAGGGATTTCTTCCCTAGCCGCCTGCTCCTGTTTTCTGCCCGCATGGGAGCTGATTCTCTGGGGCGTGTTGGTCCATTGAAGAACTTCCTGCCATCTGCTTACAGGGGTTTATCATTTGTGATTCCCCAAATCGCCCTTATCTACTCGTTTAACCCTCAAGGCCCCCCCCCTCCCCAAACTCCTCTTCTACACAAATGGAAATACCTTTGCTCAGTCTGGATTCTAACCGTGTCTTTACTGCTGCATTTTCATAAGATTCCTGGGTTGCTCAAACCTAGCTAGTATGAAAGGAGGGAGATTTTGTTTTTAATGTTCAATGAAAACATATGAGAGAAAAATGCTATTCTAAATGGCAGAAAGCTTTGTGTTATTTTTAAAGCAATTTTTAGTGAAGGGTGAGTTGGTAAGCCAAGATTCAACTCACCTGTCACACAAGGAGATGCACAGGAATCTATTGGCTGACTTAGGGCTACATAGCCTTATTGGGGATATTTCTAGTATGAACTGAGCCTAGGCACTGCTCCTTCCTATTCCAGGCATATTTCATCTTTATTGCTTTCTACATCTGTGAGATGATGAATCTTTATGTATTGGTTCTGGGTTAGCCTTCTTTATCTGAAGAGAGGTGATTGCATGTGCTGCAGGGGATTTTTAATCCCATAGTTGTCTTTTCAGTAGAAGTACAGTCTATGTATCAGTAGCGTGACAGTGTAAGGCAGACAGCTAGTTGTTAAATGCCCACTCATTGTCTTGTTGCCAGCTTATAAATGTACTTGTCCATATTAATTTTGTGCATTTTTAAAAAAAAACTTTAGCAGCCTTTGATGATGCGGTGGAGGAGCGTGTGATCAATGAGGAATATAAAATTTGGAAAAAGAACACTCCTTTCCTGTATGATCTGGTAATGACCCATGCTCTGGAGTGGCCCAGCTTGACTGCTCAGTGGCTTCCTGATGTAACAAGGTAAATTGAGCCTCTTATTTTGAAGGAGGAGGGAGAAGGCAACAGAAGAACAAATTTGCTATCACATCTCATATTGCTGTGAGACTGTATAATTGCTGTCTTCCATGACCAGCTGTTTGTGCTCTTGCCTTATCAGTAGTGAGTTGAGGACTGTTATGGCGTGCAGAATGTTACTAATACCTCTGCTCCCCCTTTTTGAGTTAGAAACGAGCTTCTGACTGACATTTTTTTGCCTATATTCAAAATATTCTGTTGTTTTCTGCTCTTCCCCCTCCCCCCTACACCAGACAAAAGCTTCAGAGTAAAAGTAAACAGTTTACATATGTCCATTGCCTGCTTCCTTGTCTGCACACAACCACTGTCATCCCCTAAATTTCTGAGCCAATTTATTTTCCATCTGCTGCCTGCAGAAAGTGCTAATGAGCTTCAAGGTTTTTACTCCACTAGAAGCTCCTTGGGGGTATATCGGGGACACTATAGAGGGGCAAAGAAAACTAGTAGGCTTTGGTGCTGTGAGGACTCAGTATAGGATCTGGAAGCAACCTTGTTTGGAGTGAGGGGATTTCCTATCTGAGTAGGAGGGCAGGGACAATACTAAAATGAGTGGGTGGTTGTGTTGTTTATGATTTTGTTTTGTAAGGGATAACTTCCAGGCAATGGCTCATTCTGATGAACTGGTTACAGCTGGATCTCTCTCCCTTGATTCCTCATGTAGTAATTTGATTTTGTTGTAGACCCGAAGGCAAAGATTTCAGTATTCACCGACTAGTCCTGGGGACCCACACTTCAGATGAACAAAACCATCTTGTGATAGCCAGTGTTCAGCTGCCCAATGATGATGCACAGTTTGATGCTTCACACTATGATAGTGAGAAAGGAGGTAAGAGACAAATGAGATGAACAAAGTGGAGTTCTAACATTTTTCTCACTAGCTCTTGGCCTTTTCTTAGCTTTGGGTTCGTAAAGTACAGATATAAAATTAAAAACTCTTATACTATTTAATCATCAGGAAAGGATTCAGCTTCTCTTTCATGGATTTCTACACAGTACCTCTGTAATCCATATGCTACGCTGAATAAAATTTAATTTTTACTTACAAGAAAAAAGGGTTACATTTTACTAACAGTGATGAAAAGAAAGGGGGAAAGGTTTACTGCAAAATGGTGGGGTACAACTGTATATCCATTATGAGATGACTGAATTCTACAGGTTGTCTTTTACAGTGCATAAAGTATTCCTTTGTAGTGACTGTTTTCTTAACCTGGTGAAAGGGTCCTTTTCCCCTGCCCCAGAGGGGGTGTAATGTTTCAAATGTTCTCTTCAGTTTGAATCCTGCTGTCAATATTTGTGCCAGCCCCTTCAGAATAGAAAGGATGATTGTACTTTATCCAGTTAAATAGTCAAATACTTCGGGTTTGGATCGCATGTTTTCTGCAGCCTTGTTTGGCTGCCAGTGTGCCTACTTGTTATAAGGAATGGCTATTTTAGTCAGTTTAATCAATTGTTCTACATGACATAGAAAATTCCCAATCCCGTTGTTTGCTGTGCACTTTCTTGCTAGAAGCCAGGATTGTGCAATTGGCATTTTGATCTTTGGACTTCTCAGTATTGATCATGAACAGGATTCTATCTAATAAAATACTTTATTTTAGAATTTGTTTTCCAGAAATGTCAAATCTCAGTAATGCTGCTGCTTTTCTCCTTGGTATCTTAATACTTTTTGTTTTTCATGATGGGGGGGTGAATCACAATAAAATTGCAAGAAGTATTCAAATAATTGAGATGGGAAGTCTGTAGAAATCTCTTCACCCCAAAACCTTTAATCATGGTCCCAAAATGGTTTTCGTTTTAATGTAATGACTTTCACATTAGTGCCTCTTTCAAGGAATATGCCGCACAATACTTGCTCTCAATTTCATATTCAGATGCTAAACACAGCTTCAAAAAGGCTATCATTGAATTTTTTTTAGTCATCTGACTTTTTCTATAACCCTGATATACTTGTTACTTCTCATTCTTCCACATGAGGCAGTATGGTCTATTGAACTGAGCACTAGACTAGAAGCCAAGAACGATTGACCTAATCCTAGCTGTGGCAGTAATGAATGCCTTGTCTAAAGGCCCATGGCAAGGCCTCATTTTGTGGCCTTGGGCAGGTTGCTTAATATAACCTTTCTACCTCAGTTCCACTCTGTAAAACAGAAATCTGTTTTCTATTATTGTCCATTTATCTTCTATTTTAAGCATATTTTTATTAGTTGTAAATGAGAGGAGCATGAACAAGAACTTTGTTTAATTGATTACAAGAACATTGACAAGGAATGTGAACTTTTTTAGTTATTTTTAATGTCCCAGTACTGTAAAGTAAATTCATCACAAAAGAAAACCTTGCCATTTTACTGAGAGTTTCCTATCAACTGAACTATCAATTCACTAAAACTTATCTAAAAATTTTAAAATTTCTCTGAAAGTCTCATTTCTTACATTCATGGGCCAGATTCCAATGTGGTTTCATTATCATTCAGAAATGGAAGAGAAATCTACTGTGAATCCACTCATAGGAGTAGGTAGATTGATGCCAACACTGTGGAAGAGAGGTCAGGAACTCTGTCCAGGGATTCTGTCACTCTGACACCTTTCTCATCTCTGGTCCCTGCTGCCAGATCAATGGTGGTAGGTTCTATTCTCTTTCCTAGACTTGGGTTGCCTGCCAGATTTTTCCTACAAGGTCCTGTATCATCTTCAGGGAGCCTTGGGGGTAGGCTGAAGGCTGTATTGGTCCTGGCTGCAGAGGCAGGCTGAACTGTTGAACAAAATTGTGCTGTAGCTCCAGGCCTTAAAGGACAGTATTATGCTTTGTTAAACAAAGTTTGGTACCATCTAACTGGGCAAGACTCGAACTGTGTTGTGTTTAGGAACAGATGTGTTCTAATCGATCTCCCAACATACATGACCTATTTGTAGAACAGAGGCTCTTTTAAAACTTAGTCTTGCATCTTTACCAGTAATACGTTTGTCGTGAGTTTCTTAGCTGAAATAATTAGCAGAAGGTTTTAGTAATAAACTGTCTTGGGGGGGAGGGGGAGGGTTGGGAGCTAGTTAGAGCCCTGATGTGTGGATGTAACAACAACAAATATATTTCAAAATGCAGTATTTGAAAATCAGCTTCTCCTGGCTTATTTTTTGTGATTATTGCTTCAGAACGATGTATTGTCCTGTAATCCATGTGGCTATTTCTCTGGCCTTGTTGAGTCCTTGTATTCTGATTTGAATGACATGCTCAGTTCACTATTAACAGCTATCTGTTCCTTATTTCCAGAGTTTGGAGGCTTTGGATCTGTTAGTGGGAAAATCGAAATTGAAATAAAGATCAACCATGAAGGAGAAGTGAACAGAGCACGCTACATGCCCCAAAATCCATGCATCATTGCCACGAAGACTCCATCCAGCGATGTCCTGGTCTTTGACTACACCAAACACCCCTCTAAACCAGGTGTCTGTAGCTCTGTCTCTTACCATAGCTGAGCAAAGTTGAGCAAAATTCTAGTGGATAGGCCTTATGAGTCTTTTTTTGGGGGCGGGGGGGAGAAACAGCCCAATAGAAGCTTAAGGGTTTTTGTGGGATACATCTTAGAATTAAAACTAAGTTAAAAACGACTTTTGTTTCTTGCGTAGAAGATTTCTCCAAGGAACTAGTTGATGTGTGCCACCAGTGGCTGCCTCATTGCATTCTCTGTCATGCCTTGTTTAGAATCTAATTTTTAAATATTTATGTATTGGCTGAGTGCGGCACCACTAGCAGTTCCTCACTATAAGGCAGTATTGGGAATTCACCTGTTGTGGTAATGGAAGATGCTCAGTGGCCAGTTTTGTTTGCTAGGTGGCTGAGCTGCTGTCCTGGCTAACAGCAATGTAAAATTATCAGCAAACAGCCTAGGCAAAGTGGGGAGGAGTCGCCTTAAAAACTAGTTTGGGGCTCTCTTAGGAGAAGCAGAGGAAGATCATTGCTAATTACAAAATGAGTGGGTTTTGGGAACTTAATTGAAAACAGACCCTACTAATGCAGTAAGGAGAATGATCAGAATAGTAATTCTCCTGTGGGAATCCTGTTTAAAATGTGAAAGCAAAGCTTGAGAAAGCACCATAGAACTCTTGTCATCGTGCTTCATGATGGGCTTGCATTAGTGGAGTTGTTAGGAACTGAAGTTTTCTGACATTACCTTTGCAGACCCTTCTGGAGAATGTAACCCTGATCTGCGTCTTCGTGGACACCAAAAGGAAGGCTATGGACTATCATGGAATCCAAATCTGAGTGGGCATTTGCTTAGTGCTTCTGATGATCATGTGAGTATTGTATTGTAAATATATGTAAAATGCCAACTGTGCTTTAGTTGATTAACTATCGCTTTTTGGGGGGTGGGTGGGGGGAGGTGAGGAGAGTTCCTCTATCTTAAAGATACACTTTTTCTTTAAGACCATCTGCTTGTGGGATATTAGTGCTGTTCCGAAGGAAGGCAAAGTGGTGGATGCAAAGACCATCTTTACAGGGCATACAGCAGTAGTGGAAGATGTATCTTGGCACCTGCTCCACGAATCTCTTTTTGGATCTGTTGCTGATGATCAGAAGCTCATGATGTAAGTGGGTAGTATCTTTATTTGTAAAGTTGGGGACGTTCCCCCTTTCTCGTGACATTGGACAAGAAAAATTTATATCCCATCACGGTCCCTCTCTTTGTAGTTGGGACACCCGGTCAAACAACACCTCCAAACCTAGTCACTCTGTGGATGCTCACACAGCTGAAGTGAACTGCCTCTCTTTCAATCCTTATAGTGAGTTTATTCTGGCTACAGGATCAGCTGATAAGGTATGGTCTGTCTTGAATGTGGACAGATGACATCCCTTAAGCTCATGTTCACACAACTATATATTGCTAACTCTGCTAAAAGTAACTCTTGCCTTAATTTTATTTTTCCATCTTCCTGAATAGACGGTTGCTTTATGGGATCTGAGAAACCTAAAACTGAAGCTGCACTCCTTTGAATCTCATAAAGATGAAATATTTCAGGTACAGTAAAATGGTATCTTTTTTTTATGGAATTTCTTTGATTTTTTGTTTCCTGCAGTTGAGGCCTCCGAGACACTAACACCCTGCACAATGTTAAAATTAGTCCATTTAATTCCTTTCCTTCCACTGTTTTTCATACTAAGAATATTTGCATTAAAAACTCGTGGTGGTTTTTAGCTCATCTTTGTGATTCTCCCCACAGTAACTAGTTGCAGTGAGGAGCTCCATAATAGTGAGCCCTCTAAATGTGGGAGAATACCAAACCCTTAAGGGAGTTAATAAAATGATTGGGAGAATGGAACAGGTTAGATGAGAGGTAGCTTTAATGGCCATTCCTCATTATCACTAGAAGAGTGAAATTAAATTATTCATGGTGGTAGACAGAAACAAGGCAGTGTGCTGAAATGACTGCAGCATGTTCATCATCTGGATTTGTCCCTCAAGGAAAGCTGCACCTTCATAGAGTACAAACTGGTGACCAATAATGGGGATCTTCAGGATCAGCTAGAGACAGGGAGCAATTGGGAAAGCAGGACCCCTTTTTAGACAGACTAACATCTTCAGCATCAGAAGAGATGGCAGGTGAAGCTAATTGTCCAAGAGCAGCAAAATGGAAGACTGATTTGAAAGAAAAGAATATGCAGGGGTTTGTTGGGTAAGATGATTATCATTGAGAACTATAACTGCTTCTAAATAGAACACTTGATGGCTTTTACATGCAGTGTTGGAAGATATGTGCTTAGAACCCTACTCTCTTCCCTCGATCTCTGGCCCAGCTGCTGGATTCAGTAGTATTCCCAGGAATAGTTTGTTTTCCAGTTGGAGGCAGTAACTCTAGTATTTGGGCTGGTATAAACCGGATTGTGGGATTTATTCCTTTTCCCTCTGTTCTGCTTTTTTTTTGTGCTCCATGTAATCTTGCCTCCTATTTCACGAGTGCATGGTTTATTGTGTAAGTGTAACCCTTGGAGGATGCAGTGCTTTTCAGTAAGCATCCCACATGAGAAGGAAGATTGGGTGTTGCAGCTCCTTGGAGTCTGAGCACATCACCTCATTCATGCTTTAGGCATGCAGTCACGAGCCTCTCTTCCATGTAAAAGCATTTCAATGGAAAATTCATATTTTGAATTGATGCATTTACATCTCGAAGCTGGAAAACTGCATTCATGAGATAAAGCAGATGTCGCTCCACTAACTGTCTCACGCATCGCTTCTTAAGATTCATCTCCTTTCTGGTGTGCTTCTATTTGTGCAGGTTCAGTGGTCTCCTCATAATGAAACTATTTTGGCCTCCAGTGGTACTGACCGCAGGCTAAATGTCTGGGACTTGAGGTAAGTCCTAAACTGACAATGTTATCTGCTATTGTCTTTCCTGAATCAATTCCCTTGTGTCCTGTGAAAAATCTGCTTACATTTTGCTCTTGTTTCTACTACAGTAAAATTGGAGAAGAACAGTCCCCTGAAGATGCAGAGGATGGCCCACCGGAGCTGTTGGTAAGTTTCCCAAACCATAACACTGGATCTGACCTGCTCTCCATCTCTGCACTGTAGATCTGAATGCTGTCTCTTTTTTTTTTTTTTTTTTCTTTCCCCCAATACTAGTTTATTCATGGTGGTCACACTGCAAAGATATCTGATTTCTCCTGGAATCCCAATGAACCCTGGGTAATTTGTTCTGTATCAGAAGACAATATTATGCAAGTCTGGCAAATGGTAAGCTTCTTTGTGGTTTGTGTGTGCAGGAGTGTGTGTTGTTTGGTGGCTGTGTGGGGAAATGACACTGTCTCAGATCTATTGAGCAAAGTAGAATTCCCTGCTCTGATACAGACTTATTGTGCAGCCTTGGCCAAGGCCGCATGGAAATACTGAAGTTGGTTTAGGTTTTGTTTGATTTACAAACATTAAAGAAACTACTTCATGTCTCTCAATTCCAAAAATAAACATTCCCTTCCAGTATTTGTAACCCACACATTATATTAGTGTGTGAGAGCCAAAGGAGAAGTTGAAAACTGGTCATTGTCCAAAGTGAGTGAAATGCTTACAAATGGTAAAATAGAATAAATGGGGCTGGGGAAATTAATTTTATATTGTTTTACATAACACCAGTTAGAAGCATAGGAAAAGAAACTGGTGTTTAAGTGACTTATACGCTGACAGTTACTTTTTTTACCTCCTGTTTATCTACCCACAAATGGGTGGAATATCCACTTTGCAGGGGCTTTGGTATGATAGTGTTGAAGTGCTTTGAGATCTTCTGAAAGGCACTTACTGAGTGTAGAGTATGTGTGCTTTAAAAAAAAAAGATTATTTTCCATATATTTAATTTTCTTTAAAATACAGTGGGATTCTCCATGATCTTCACTTACAGTTAATACACAATTAGGGACCTGCCTCCTTATGTACAAACTACAGTCTTTATAATGAGCCTTTAAGGAAATACTGTGGAAAACATGACCATTATGAGACAGTTCAGTTGTATTTATAGTAACACTTCTGTAAATGCTAAATGGCCTTGAGGGATCTAGGGTGAGAGCTCAGTATGTGGAGATGAGCAACTGCTAAAACTGCAGTCCTTGGGAGTGTTCCGATTGAATCCCTTTAACTTGGATGAATGTTGTCCTGTTAAGTGTTTCTCCAATTCTCCATCCCCTATATCTGTCTTGCAGGCTGAGAACATATATAATGATGAAGACCCTGAAGGAAGTGTGGATCCAGAAGGTCAAGGGTCCTAGATGACTGACCTTTTACTGTTTTTAGTCCTCTTTCCCTCTCTTCCCTTCCAGCCCTGATATTGATTTAACACTGGTTTTGAGACACACATAGACTTTGTGTTCAGCCTTCCTTATGTAGATACCATCAACAATGCTTTTAACTCCAACAGTGAGGACTCTAACTTAAGGGCTTGGCCCAACTGAGCTGGTACTATGCTATAGCTCCTTGTTTAAATTTCCTACAAAGGCTTTGTGTGTATCGAGGGGGCCTAAGATGCCTTCATGAAGTGGAAAAAACCTCACTTTTTTTCCCCCCCCATTCTGCTTAAATGCTAAAGCTGCAGGTTTTCTGGCTAACTTTAACCAAGGTTTGGAGCCACCTAAGTGTGTGCCTGAGATGATGCGGTTCAGATGTTGCAAGGGGTTTTAATCTGTGAGCAGTTAAGTGGAGAGTGGAATCTCTTGTCCTCTGTTTGGTAAAACTCAGACTATCGGGATCCTTTTAGTCTGTGTGCCAGTATTTTCAAGTGCAGATTCTGACTTCAACCAGAACTAGAGTTCTTTCCTTAATTCTGGGTTTTCACTTTCTCTTCCCCCATCCCTCCCCTTCTGGTGGGCAACGCAGAATTTTGGATACAGTAGCTATTCCTGCAGATCACTATTCACCACCCATCTAGTTTGCTCTATTGTGTGTTCTTGAGCTGTGTTTTCATATTATATTTTCTTTCCTTTCTGTGAAATGGTTTTTAAAACTTGGGACCACCAAGTTGTAAAGTTGTATGTTTTTACCTGACTGATGTACCACAGATGGCATGCCCAGTAATCTGAAAACACCATTGATAGCTGGTATATGTAAAACAAAATATTAACTAAATGTGGATGACCTACTTTTTTTAGGAGTTAGTCCTTGACCACTAACTTCTGCACATCTCCCACTAGGGTGACCTGTTCCACCAGTAGGCTGTTACTCTCCATGACTAATTATGTGTAAGTGCTTCAAATGGAATAAATTGTTTTTCTACATAAATGGTGTACTGCTTTGATTTTTTGGCGAAGCTTATCTTCAGGAAAAGTGCATTCTCAAGGCAAAATTGTACCTCTTAGAATAGAGGTGCTTTCTGAGCAGTAGTATGTGGAGGTATACCCTCTAGGAGGTGCTTTAAAAGGTGTGACGTGCAAATGCTGCCAGGAGAATGCTGGTGTGTAGGAGGCAGGACCATGGCTTCTCCTCCACATCAACCTCTGGGGCTATTAGCATTGGCAGCAGTACCACATAGCATCTTCTGTGACCCCTTCAGCCAAAACGTGGCTGTGGTGATAGGGGAGGAATGAAGGGTGCTCTTGCCCATTCCTTCTAGAGTATATGTACAGAGCTATCCATAATTTAGCCTTTAGAAAGTTCTTCTGTTCACACCCTCTCAAGGACAAAGTTCTAATGGCGTGGCAGCGGTGGGCGGGGAGAGTCCAAAATCTTGATATCCATGAGGTCAAAAAATACAATTCAAGGTTACGTAGCATGGATTGCCTTTCTATATAAGGCTTTGTGGCTCTGATTCATTCAACATAAGGTAAAGTTTGGCTTTCAAGAAGTTGAGCAGACTGAGGTGTAATTCTGAAAAGGGGTTACTGTAGAGTCTGAATCTCGCCAGGTGCTTTGAGTGGGGCTGTGTTTACACTACAGATGCTGTGGTGCTGCTGCAGTGCCATGGTGTAGATACTTGCTACAGTGATGGAAGGGGGTTCTCTATGGCTGTAGTTAATTCACCCCTCCAACAGGCAGTAACTAGGTTGATAGAATAATTCTTCTGTTGACCAAACTGTGTCTACAGTGGGGCTTATAGGTGTAGTTGAGCCACCTTTAGGAGTGAATGTTTCACACCATTGCACAACATAGGTCAGCCTAAATTTTAGGTGTAGACCAGGCCTGGGTCTTAAACCCCCTACCGATTGTTAATAGGCTGTTAGCATGTAGACCTATGATGAACATTAAGGTGTGAACAAAACAGCTGTAAATTTGATTTGATCACATGAGCATGTTGCACTTTCCATGAGGCAGAATGTGCTTTGGGATATACAAGCAGCCTTTAAAACCTGAATCCTTATTTTCAAGGTGAAATTTTTATATAAAGTGGAAACCACTTATATGGGAACTCAGTTTATGGACCCTACTAGAACATGTCACAATACAGCAGTCATCTTTTGGGTTACAAAAGAAACAATCCTGTTTACCGTGCAACAACAGTAGTCCTTTGAAGTATGTTGTTTGAAACAAACAAAAAATTGGCTTTCTATATGATCCTTTCTGTGCAGGCTTATACGATCTACCTGCAAAGCAAGATCAGATATACTTTCCAAACACACAGCAAAACCTACATCTATCGTTCCTCTTTATAGGTTCGTTGTTTAGTGCAAGTGTACTCTTCTGTGCTCTCCTAGAGGACAGCAGCTTCATTCTTTCTACCATGCTAGAAGATCAACAGAGCAGCACCTCAAGAAATATAAACAAGCAAATGATTGTCTAGTAGTCCTGATTTTAAATAGCTGCTATGCATTATTTAGGAGGGGGTGAGCAGGGAGAGGGAAATGTAAGTGTCCACTGCGGATACCTCAGTCCTTCACATTGAGCGCCTCTGCATTTATTTTTTGACAGAATAAGGAAAGTCCATAAGTCAGTCTTGATCGACTTTTTCTGAGTTGCAAAGATGACCATAGATTTCTAAGCAGCCCCTGCAAGGGAATAAAGTAAATTTAGGCCACCAATTCTATGAAATAATGATCTGGAGAGTTACGGGAGGCGGACTTTATTTATGAAGAACATCCTAGTGCTGCAAGATGTGCAGGAATAGCACTGGATAGCAACCAGGTTGGCTGACTAAGCATGTAGAACTGTGAGATTTGCCTCTAGAATGCAGATCAACTTATCCTTAGCACAGAGTTTGACAAATGAAGAACTACTGCTATGGCAGAGAGAGGAAGGGTGTTGACATGCAGGCCACAGACAAAGGAGTAAACAACACACACTTTCAAATTTGGGTACCCACTTTTAGGTTTCTTATTTAGATGTCTCAAGCCATATTAAGTGGCCTAACTTTTAGTGGTGAACACCTGCGGCATGTGTAAGTATCCAGGAATTCTGACTATTGGGCAACTTTTATTTAGGTGCAAATACGGATTTTAGAGTCCAAAACTGACCATTCACATTTGAAAATGTTGGCCTTTGAAACCTGTGATTTAGAATAATCTGGCCTACATCTGTAGTGTCCTAAAGCAGGGGTTCTCAGACTTTTGTACTGGTGACCCCTTTCACACAGCAAGCCTCTGAGTATGACCCCCCCCCCCCTTATACATTAAAACACTTTTTTATATATTTAACACCATTATAAATGCTGGAGCCAAAGCAGGGTTTGGGGTGGAGGCTGACAGCTTGCGACCCCCCCCCCATGTAATAACCCCACGACCCCCTGAGGGGTCCCAACCCCCAGTTTGAGAAACCCTGTCCTAAAGTCTTTGCTACCTGATACCCATTCAGAAGGGTGGATAAAACTAACTCTTTGGCAGTCTTGGGAGAGGGACTAGAGATGAAATGGGCTAGGAGACTGAATTTCTCCCTCTTAAGGAAGGGGCGATTCCCTACTAATTGTTTTGAGGGAAGCATATCATCTCTCTCTGGAGTGAGGGACTATTTTCTGAAACTGTACAAAAGGAAAAAGTGTGGGGAAATGAATGCTACAGTAAAAAGAAAAATTACTAAACACCTCCAGAACCTGTACAGCCCAAGGAAGGGGTAAGATGCCCTGAAGTGCAAACTTTGATTTGCATCAGACCAATCATCGGTCTCGCTTCTCAATGTATTTTTGTTTGAAATTCTTGGCGTTGTGGAGCATTCCCATATCATGATGAGGCGTCCCCAGGAAAAATTAGCAGTAGTGGTATCTTGGCTAGAAGGGGAATTTTCCCCTTTGCTTGTGGTGATGGAGAATATCCACAGGTGCATTTCCCAAACTTTTCCAAAACTGGGGCCTTCTTCAAGAAAATTGTGCCCCCACTTCAATCCTTTTGTGTTGCTAAAGGTCTATCCATTTTAATTTCTATCCGTCTCATCCTGCTCTCTGGTAAATACTTATGAGTGCCAATCCCACCCTTTTCTGGCTGACACTAATGGAATTGTGCCTAGTTTGCACGGTAAGTGCTTTCCATCAAAATAGTACTGCTCTGGCCCCCTGCTTGTATAGGAACTAGGAGCCTTAGGCTCCTACTCAACCAACGTCTAAGGCTGCCCTTGAAAACTACTGAAAACAAGAGAAATAAACTGACTTGTAAATAGATAGCGCCTGGTGCAGGCTGGTCCTCAGCTCTTCCAATTCTTGGTTCTTACGGTGCTGAAGTTGGACCTCGTTTTTCAGTTCCCGTAGCCTCTCTTCCATCTCTTCCACCTGTTCCTGTGGACAAAGAAAATGTCAGATGTGTAACTCTTGAAACAGTGCCTGGGAGATGAAGGTTAACCAGCTCTTAGTGTTGTCTACATGGGGAGGAGTGGGAGGAAGACGATTTGCCCTGCTTGCAGCCATCAGTATAGCAGATCTGCCTGTTTACATTATGGGTTTGCACCATTGCAGCTATACTGGTGGCTAGCCCCACCCATTGATTAATTCCCTGGTATAGATAAGGAACCTAGTTTGCCAAGGGAGGAAGTTCTGCTCTTGGCTGAATGTGCTAATGCATGCTCGGTTGGCTCATCTGTACGTATGGGATGTTTCTCAGCTCCTAGTGCCTCAAGAAGCGATAACTGAAGTGTAATACAAACAGGAAAATTGTGTTTCAGAGAGATCTAATCTATATTTTTATCTTCATGTAAAATTGCCAGGAGGTAAAGAGGAAATTAATGGGGAAAGTACACCCTGAGTTCTTGTGTGCTGTGGAAATAGGGGGGAGATCTGAATCAATTTTCAGCAAACCCTGTCCATTCAGAGCGCTGAATGGGAAGAGAAATCTAAAATGAAAAGTTGATGTAAGACCATAAGCTGATCTGGACATAGATGGCTTGACCTCTTCATACAGCGCCTGCTGCATCTGTTACCTTCCTGCATGATCAGGGGAACTTGCCAAAAGCTTTTCAACAGTAGCGTTCAGAAAGGGTATAGGGATTGAAATCCAAGTCCAGTTTTAGAAGCCACTGACTGCCTTGGCTTGCTTTAACTTAGCTGAAAAGCTGTGGAGTGAAATGGGGATAAATGTGGTGGATCATCTTCACCTAAATGCACTCTGTAGGTATTTAATTGCTTTCCCTTTCACTACAAAATGGGGGAGAAATGCTTAACATTGGACATTTCTCTTGTCTTTATAGATAACCTCTGGCAAGGGAGGCAGCCCAACCCTGTGGCAGAGTATGAGAGACTGTTACTATTAATGCAGGAGGAAGTCAGCCAGACAGTGCTTTCACTGGGACCCAAAATGTTAGGGAAACAGCTGAACCAGGGCATTCAGAAAGGCTTTTACTTTTAAAGGAGCACCAACTTCATTTACTAGATAGCATAGACTCTATTAATAGCTGTGTTAAGAAAAGCAGAGAGAACAATTACTGAAAACAGTCTGCCATTATAGGCCTTGACTGTACATTCTCCCCTTTGAATTCTGTGGGTTCAGGTTTGGTCTCAAAAAGCATATTCTAGAAATAGAAAAAACTAGGGAAAGTGTTTAAAGACAGGGAAAGAATTTCTATAGGAAGAGAGATTAGAGCTGGACTATTATGTTTTAGAGAGGAGGTGAATGTGATAGAGGTATAGAAAAAGGGTCCGCTAGGGGGCTTCTGTTTATCCTCTGTCATAATACAAGAACAAGATAAAGGAAATGTAGCAGATTTTAAAATGGAAAAGGAAACTTACACAACTCCTTGAACTGTAGAACTCGCTGCTAAAAGAGAACGTGGCAAAGATTCAGAGAAGGAGTACTCATTTATCTGATTTATTAGAGCATAAGCTTTCGTGGACTACAGCCCACTTCTTCGGATGCATATAGAATGGAACATATATTGAGGAGATATATATACACATATACAGAGAATTCTATATGCATCCAAAGAAGTGGGCTGTAGTCCACGAAAGCTTATGCTCTAATAAATTTGTTAGTCTCTAAGGTGCCACAAGTACTCCTGTTCTTCTTTTTGCGGATACAGACTAACACGGCTGCTACTCTGAAACCTGTCATTTATCTGAGTAATATCTGCCATTACACCAACTGGGATAAAAAAATGTATAAGAGGCCTAAACCTTCACGTTTCAGGGCATAAACCAACCACTAGCTGCACTTGCTTAGAAAGAAATTCCCTCTCCTTTCCATCCTCTGAGCAGGCTATGGCATAAGTAGCCATGATGAAGGTTTAAAACTTTCTTTGAAGCTTCTGATGTTAGCCAGTGGAGGACACAGGATACCAGATTGGATGGACCATTGGTCTAATGCAGTATGGGAATTTGTAGAAAAATCATTTCTCTTTCTAGGGGGGAAAATAGCCCTACTTGAAACAATAGAGGGAGGTCTACAGCTCTTCCCATCAACATCAGTAGTTTGGTAATAACAGTGTATTTGGTTTAGGCATTTGTAATGGTGCCAAACATTTTCACAACTGGTGCTTTGTGTTACTCAAATCAGCTGCTAGTAAAGGCTTAAATTTTCAAGATAATATTTGACATCCACTCCCTGGCTTTGCCAATGATGCACCAGAGAGGACAATTCCAATGTGTCTTACACAGCAGTCTGAAGCTCCCCAAGTTAGCAGCCCAGTGTCCTGCCAACAAGGTGACAAGATAAATAACAGGCATAAACCATTTAAGACTTTATAAACTAACCAGCACCTGGAACTAATCCCAGAAGCAGACAGTACTCTGAACACTAGTGTCGTCGCAGAAGCTCGCTCGGTATAAGAGAAGCTGCTGTATTCAGCACAAAGTGAAGCTATTAGGTGCTTCTCGGGTAGCCCCAAGCAGAAATGTGATGTGCTGCAAGTTGGACTCTTTGGATACATCTCTCCTTCTCTCTCTCTCTTTGTTTATGAGGTGCTTATCTCTGTGGTATTTGAACATGCATGTCTCTAAGGCAGAAATAAATCTGCAGAGGTGTGTGTATTACATACCTGTTAAGCTAGTGTGTCTGTATATTGGATATGCAGTGTTGTTGTAGTCCTGTTGGTCCCACTTTATGCCTGTGTATCCAGTATACAGAGACATGTTCTCCAGGGACAAATCTAAATAGAGAGAGGGCCAGATCCTCCGGTGGTGCTAATTGGTGTCGCTTCATTGAAGTCAATGGAGTTTCACTGAATTATACAGAGGATCTGTTTCATTGTGTCTCATAGGTCAGTCAAAGCTTAGAGGCTTTTCAAAAAACAAAAACCTTTTAGCAGGACTTGTATTTGACATCCGATTTAAATGCAAATACATAAGACAACTGCTGCAGGTATAAAAATCAACAATGTTGGCACTACACTGCTTCACGGGCTTTAAACTAACGCCTTGACAATGAACATGCATGTGATAAGCTCATGTTGTTGCGCTTTAGGCCCTTAATTAAGATTTGCTTTTAAAGTAACGAAGCTAAAGTTATTGCTGCTCCACTGTGTTTCATACAGTGTGCGAGGTAGGGACTGGCTTTGTTATTTGGAGCGGTTATCTAGGTGCCTCACGTTTGAAGAGGAGATCAGTAACCGATCTGGTTAACCTAGAAGAATATTTCCTTTGGCTGTCCATGGTGGTGAATCTCTAGCAATATCGCCTAGTGTCCTCTTTATTTCTAACCTCTCTTTTCTGCCTACCTAGCAGCTCCCATTGCTTTGCCTTGCCTCCATCAAGGAGAGGGACATCTGTCGTTTCTGGGCTACTAAATGTATCAGCAAGTAGAAGATGTCTGACTTCCTATTACCCCTGTTATTCCCTGCCATCTTTTCCCTTGGCTCTGAGTGCAGTGTCTTCTATAGCCTAGTTTCCACAGGTTTCAGAGTAAGATTCCCAACTCTTGTGTGTAAGGTACTTGTCTAGCACCAATCACTGTAGTATGCTGTTACTGAATCCAGGAGCCAGACCACCTACATGGAAGCAGCAGAGACTAGGCCTAGACTAGAATGGTGTTTAAGCTATTTTATAGGCCCGTAAAACGTACCCTGTACTGGAGAACTTCTTCGTCCCGTTTTTGCTTCATGAGCATGATCTGTTCTTCCAGATTTCTGTTCTGCAGCCGTAGCCTGCTGGCCTCTCCCTGCAGGGGTCTCAGTGTCTCCTTCAGCCCCTGAATCTCTCCCTGTGTTTGTTGCAAAGCCTTAGCACTGGCTTCTCGCCTTTCTAAAAGGCACACGAGCTGCGGCTCATAGTGTTTCTCCAGGCCCTGGCGGCTCTCTGCCACAAAGCTCTCGAACTCCATGGAAAGCCTTCGGCTCTCCTGCAAGTAATGGCTATCCCCCCGGTACTGGGGCATCTCCAGACGCTGCCTGAACTGTTCCTTCTGCTTTTCACAAGTCTCTCTCAGCTGCGATATTTCCTCGGAAAGCTGGCTGACCCTGGTTTCCAGTTCAGCCCGATAGACCTCAAACTGGGCCATGTCACGCCGTCTGGTTTCCAGCTGGTACTGGCAAGCCACACACTCTCTGGTCACCTTGAATAGCTTCTGCTTGACTTGTCGGATCTCATTTCTCAGATTGTCCCGCTCCAGCTCCACCTTGGCCTGCAGTCTGTAGGCTGCCAGTATCTCCTCATGAGCTTGTCTGATTTCTTGAAGGGCAGGTTCCCGGAGCAGCGTGAGTTCCTGGATGAGGCTGTCCCTCTCCTCCTCCAGCTGCTCCACTGCCTCAATGCATTCCTGGAAATGCTCTCCCAGCTCCTCAATGCTCAGAGTCTGGGGTTCTGCAACATCTAAGTCCAAGGGAGCATCTGCGCCATCCACATGCTGCTCCAAGGGTGCGCCTTTGTTGTTCAGCTCCAGAGGGGCATTTGTGACATCCATACGTAGCTCCAAGGGGGCATGTGCAACTTCAGGCTCCAACAGGGCATCTGTAGCGTCTCCCTCGAGCTCTAAGCATGTACCTGCATCGTCCACGTGCAGCTCCAAAGGGGGTTCTGAATCTGCCATCAGGTCCCTGGAAATGAGAGATGAAGCGTGAATCAGAACAACATTCACTGAGAGTTTCCACCTTCCCTTTCCCTCGCCGAAGGGTTAAGGAATGGTTCCTCAAGCGGGTTCCCCTGAACCAGGAACATTAATGGTATGTCAAGCTAGCACCTGCTTCTGCTGCAGGGCCCCATCTCTGCTGCTCTTAGCTGCCTTTGCACACGTAAGACACCCTTCCTGTCCTTTACAAGAGACCATGCTCTCAAACGCACAAGCCGCTTCAAGCATGAAGGCTACAGTATTGGTTGGAATTGATGCATTGTGCATGGTCTTACACCAAGTTTGCCCTTAAAAAAATCGAAGAGGTTTAACAAATAAAAAGTGCCATTGGCTCGGATGGACGGGGAAGAAGAGATGTGTAGTAGTAATTTGAAAACCAGCTACAGTTCCAGTGGTACCCAGCCTCCCAGAACTGTAGAGCCACTTCATCCAGTGGAACTGCAGGGCGTTACAGAATAAACAGCCCAGGACAATACATTGCGAAGTTGCACTACCATGATTGGTCAGGTAGTAAAACTTCACTAATGATGCAAACCGTTATCCCATGGCAGGATGTGACCAGTGAGTGACTCTGCTGAAACCCTGGCACATAGACACTATGGGGACTGTTGCATTGTAAATACCAGGGTAGATGTATCCTTTTGTTTCCTGGCTGCTGGTAGTAAGACTGTTTCTGATCACTCCTTGTTGCCTCATAGGAAATAGACCAAATGGTCCTGATCTAGTTACTCATTGTTTCTTCACACTGTCTTGCGCCACAAGCACAGAGGATCCTACTGGAATGTCTGTGGGCATATGTACCCCGAGACCAACACTCGGCTACACTTTTTTGTTTGCATGAGTGAAGGTGTTTGCTGCTAGAGGTTGGGTGTGGAAACACATCTCTATTTTTCTGCTGTAGTTGGTACATGAGCTGGTAGCTAGATGCTGTAGGGATGGGTGCATTAAACATGCCTAGATTCATATTATTGCTTGTCAAACTGTATTTCTGTCAGGCTACGTCTACACTAGAAACTTCAAAGTGCTGCTGCGGGAGCGCTCCCACGGCAGCGCTTTGAAGTGTGAGCGTGGTCACACGCGAGCACTGGGCGAGAGCTCTCCCAGCGCTCCTGGCAATCCACCTCCATGAGGGGAATAACTCCGAGCTCTGGGAGCATGGCTCCCAGTGCTCGGAGCCTGTCCACACGAGCGCTTTAAAGCGCTCAAGCTTGCTGCGCTCAGGGGGGTGATTTTTCACCTCCCCGAGCCAGCAAGTTAGCGCGCTGTACAATGTAAGTGTAGACAAGCCTTGGTTAGGACGCTGAGGTGCTGCCGTACTACAAAATAATAATAATAGATGTGTCTTCCTGCCTCTCCCGTGTGCTGTGACTGGAATATATGTGCTAAGTCTGTATCTCTTTTATTTTTAGGAGAGAATTTACTACTCCGAATGATAGAAAGTCAAATGAAAGGCTTTTACTAGGTGCTGTTGCACCGAGAGCTTGTCTACAAAATGTCAGGCAGACAGCAATTCATACTGCCAAGTTATAGATTTTTTTTTCATTAAAACCTGCCTGGTTTTCTGCCATGCTGACACAGCCTCCGAGGGAGGGAATGTGCTGATCGAGTACATCCAGGCTCTCCAAGATGGCTGAGGATGGAATACAACATTTAACAGAGTGGAGAAGCTTCAGCTTTCCCAGGTGGGATTCTTAACTCGCCTCCGCAGCTGTGATCATTCATCCACTACAATCTATGTAAGTCCCTAATACATGTTATTGTTACAAAATGCTTCAGTCATATCTAGTCTAAACACGTGCTTTGGGGTCCTGAGGAGAGAATGATCTATTGCAAAAAGGCGTTTACATTGTCTTTTTTTTTTTAATACACCCTAGAATAGGTTCAGTGGGGAAGCTGCAACCACACCCAATTTGTAGTAGAGTTAGAGAGGAAGAAAGCATGCTCGCTGCCAGCATGGATCTGAGCTAACGTCTAGTCACCTAGAAATAAATTTGCGTAGGCTGGCACCATAACAGCGCTCCCCTCTGTTCGCTAAAACAGTTCTAAGATGAGAGAGAACAGATTATTTTCACGGATACGCTCCCTCTTTCCAAATAAGGCAGTTTTCTGAAATCATGACACATCCCTAGCCTCAGAAGCAGGGCGAGTGTCTCTTATTTCCTAAGGGAGAAGGGGAAAGATCATGAAAAGGTGAGGACAAAAGCAGAGCCCCTTTTCAGCTGGTACCATCAAATTTTTGGCTAATTGAACCTCTTGGTGCTCATCTGCATGTGTGGGACTAAAATCAGGAAATAACCCCTGCCGCACCTGTCCTGCTGTTACAGGATTTAATCCTGAAACTGATCAACTGCCTAAGACCACACACTGCAGTCCCACCCTTCCAGATCTGGGTTTAGAGATTCACACCCACTCACCATGCCACCCCTCTTCTCTCTCTCACACACTTACTTTTTTTTCCAGTTCACACAAGGAATCTCTTACCTGGCACGTAACATCCCTTCCTTATGGTCCCGTGCTGAAGTACAATACATTCTTCAGCACAGACTAGAATGGCTGGTAGTCTGACCTGCATGAATCGACTAAGGCAAACTCCTGGCAGATCTTGTAACCTTTTCAAATGAATGAAGCTGCTGCCTGCAGGAGCCCTGCTGCCCTACATTCTGAGCAGAGCTGCTGGACTTTCTGGGTTAATCCCAGCAAGAAGGGTGAAAGTGGCTCTGCTCAGGGAAGACCCCTCCACTTTTGCCCCCTTTACCCCATCTGGTCCCCGACGAGGGAAAAAGCACAGCCCCAATTTGCAATTGTTAGCTCTCACCTTTCTCTCCAGGAGCCCAGTTCCTCGTGTTCTGGACTGGACGTGGGTGTAGCATGGGAGTGTGTATTTGCTATTAATAAAGTGTTAGAAACCAGAGCCCCCTGGCCTCCAAGCAGCAATCTCCCTTTCTTTGCCTGGGAGCCAGCTGCAATGCCAGCTGCAGGCTGATCCCTCCCAGCGTGGTCAGGGAGGAGGAGGAGGGCGGAGAAAGGGAAAACTGGCTCCTTGCTCCAGATCATTTTTAGCAGGCGGCAAGTTACAGCAAATGAGGTTGGGTCCTTCCGGAAGTCGAAGGCAGGTTATGGGCCAGGACTCGGGAGCCTGGATCTAAAACATGCCCATCCTGGGAGGCATTTGCCAGGGAAGGTGGTGGCTGGAGTTACCCTGTTCGAGACTGAGCACAAGCTCTGGGTTGCTGTGCTCCTTTGATTTTGAGAAGGATTTTGAAGGGATGGTTTTCTTTGTGCAGCCTTAAGCCCGCCCCTTCCCTGCCCTTATTGGGCCCTCTTCCCTGACTGGCACAATGCCCTTACCATTCCCGGTCCAGCCATGGGGATACTTGCACAGAGAGGCAGCTGTCTGGTGAGCAGTCCATGGGAAAGCAGACAGAGTGGAATGGGTGGGATCAGTTGGAGGGTGGGGCGTAAGGGTTTGCGATGTTCGTTCTGAGTTCTTGGCCTGTGATTACCTTTAGTTAATTGAAATAGAAAATACTACAGAATTTACAAAAAAAAAAAAAAAAAAAAAAAGCAAATCACTTAAAAATACTTGAGATTAAATGGACTTTAGGGATGGGGCACTGCCCACTGCTGTGGCTAGGATACCGATCTGCGAGTCAGGCTCCTGGCTTCTACTCCTCCGTCTGCCCCAGACTCACTAGTTGAGCTAGAGCTAATCACTTTGGGTGAAATTTTCAAAAGCACCTAAATGATTTAGGAGCCTAAATTCCACTGACGTTCAGTGAGATGTGGGTCCCTAAATTCCTTGTGACGATGAGGCTATGTCTACACTACAGGCACAGCTACGGCACTGCCGCTCTGACACTGTGGTACAGTAGTCTAGAAGGAGGGATGGAAGGAGTGTAGTTAATCCAGCCCCTCAAGAGGTGGTAGCTAGGCAGTTTTTACACCGGGGCTTAGGCTGGGTTAACTACATCTCTGAGTGTGAATTTTTCACACCCCTGACCGATGTATCTAGTTGATCTAAGTTTTAGGCCTAGACCAGGTCTTAGACTTAGACTGTAGCCAGGTGTTAGTTAGGTTGACCCAGCTACGTCACTCGAGGATGTGAAAAATTTATACCTCTGAGCAACGTAGTTAAGCCGACCTAACACCAGGTGCAGACAGCATTACATCGACAGAAGAATTCTTCCATCAACCTAGCTACTGCCTCTCCGGGACGGGGATTAACTACGGCAATGGAGATCCCCTCCTGTTGCTGTGGTGGTGTCTGCATCAAAGTGGTGCAGCTGCAGTGTTCCTAGTGAAGACATAGCCTGTGTCTGCACTACAGACTTCTGCCAGCATAGCTCTGTTGGTCAGGAGTCTGAGATTCCCTGACTGACTGAGCTGTGTTGGCAAAAGTTTGTAGTGTGCATGCAGCTATACTAGTAAAATGATACTTTTATTGGGTTAGCTTGTTTTGCTCATGGGCGAGTGGATTTACCACACTGGTACAAAGCACAGTATAGCTGTGTCCACACTAGGTCTTCGCTGGGATAGCTTTGCTGGTATAGGATACTTGTATTCCTATACTGGTAAAGTGCTCCTAGTCTAGACATAATCTTAAACTCCTAAGTCACTTACACACTTCTGAAATTTCTATCCTTTACCTTTGTGTGCCTCTGTCCCCATGTGTAAACGGAATTAGAATAATGACCTTGGTAAAGCATTTTGAGATCTGCAGTTGAAAAGTGAATATATAAGTGCCAGGTGCTCTTATTATTAGGAATAATTAAATTATCTCTCTTTTGCCACTGCACTTCAGTCTTCCCCTCTCAGCTGGCACAAGACGGAGCTCAGTTGAGCTTCACTAATAAACCTGCCCACCCCTGCAGTGCTGCTCTGACAGTAACATTCTCCCTGTCCTTTGCAATGAGATGGGGCTGTGTTGTTTCAAGACTGCACCCTTTCAAATATATTCCCATTTATTAACATTTAATACCGATATACAAATGTGCTCCACTCATGCTTCGTCTCCTCTGAAATGTGGCTATTGTGAGTGTAATGCAGAGAGTGCAGAGGGGAGATGAGCCAAGCTGTGACCACCAGGTTCTGCTGCTGCCAATGCCCTTTCCTTTCCAGTGGTGGTAAATCTTAGCCTCAGTCCCTAACCTGGCAGCTGTCTCTCTCCCCCTCCAAGTTCTCAGGGCAGCCTTCGCCTTGTTCAATATACCAGCTGCAGAAAGTTCAGAAATGGAAGAAGATGCCAGCTACCTGCTAATGGTGATTACATAACCCTGTGATGATGATCTTCCCAGCATAAAGGACTGCAGTATAAAACCATCAATAAAGGAGTGGAAAGACATAAAACTATAGATGTATAAAGATTGTCACAAGGTAGAAGTAACCCCAGGAAGGAGATCTCTCATACAGTCAAGTCTATCAGAGGCCGGAGTTTACCCTTTGCATTTGCAGCCCCGACAAGTCTCGGAGTTTCTGCTTTTTTGGATTAATTTTAAGACCTTTTTAAAGACTCTCCCTCTTGCAATGAAGGGCTTTGTTGTGTTTCAGTGAGATGTTCACAGCCTCACAAATGACTTCTCGACACCTCCTTCACTGAGATTGTCAGGTCTTGACAACCCTGCGTTCCTATTGTACTGATAGGCCCTGCGATCTGCGCGCCTTTACATTAAAAAAATACAAATAATCTGTCAATCCAGCAATAATCTCTGGTGGGAACTAAACTAGACCTTACCTTTGCTGTAGCAGCCCTGTTCGTGCCCGGTCCTCGGCATCCTCCCGGGCAGTTACGGGCTGGCTCTGCTTATCTACCTACGGATTGCCAAGCAACACCCACCACTCTCTTGAAACATTCATAAATGTCAACGTAGTCCCAAACGTCAGCTTCCCCAGTCTTGCTAATCCTCCCTGGGCCAAACACTAGTGCAAGGATCAGGTTACCCATCCCTTGTTTGCCTTCAGGTTTCTAAGTTCCAGTGAAATCAGGGCTAAATCGGGCTTGCCAATATAAGCACTGAAGGAAACACAGCTTTCAGTGACAAATATTTTTGTTAAAAAAGATACTTTTTTCAGTACAGTCCACACTCCTCCTCCTCTTCTCCTCTCCCTCCCCCCCAGCTCCCCTATTTGTGGAGTGCCTTTTGACTCAATAGCATAGGAATGCTATTAACTTGAACAAGTTGTGTGTGTGTGTGAGTATAAATATATAACTGTCCAAAGCTGCCAGGGGGACAAAACCTGTGGGTCATGTGCGCTGGGTAGAAAAAGCCTTGTATGGGATGAAATTAAAAAAAGGTTACTTCTGAAGTGCCAACTTTACACCTCTTTCTGATTTATCCATTAAATATTTCAGGGGAGGGAGGAATGTGAAAAAGTTCAGCTGTGCTTTCCTTCTGGACTGGGTGAGTTTGCAGCTCGTCTCCTGTTGGGGATCTGTTTGTGAGTACAGCTAGGCAACAGTCAGCTAGGGTGTCATCAGGAGAGGAAGGGGCATTACATTTGATAGGCCCAGGGCTGCTAATACAATGCAGCTTGTTACAGCAAGTCCAGAGAAGAGAGCTCGGCAACATTGTGACCCCTCATAGCTGCAGAGAAATGATATCCCTTTTTGGATTTGGTTAAGCACGACTCCCCACATCTACTTCTCTTTGGTTAATTCAGGTCTGAAGGTTGGATGGATTCCTGTTTGTATGGGGCAATCTGAAAAAACGCTTGTGTGTGTGTGTGTGTGTGTGTGTGAACTAAAATAGTCTGTACTTTGCTCCTGTAAACAGCACCAGTGAAGGCTTATCAGGAACACTGCTAAAACCATGAAGGAGAAAAGAAAACATAGGAGCATATTGCAAAAACTAAATGTTCCTGCTTTTTTAAAAAACTGCAATGTCCCTGATTGTCCCTCTTGTTCTCTTGGGGTTACAGATTTTTCTGCTTTGAACCTGATGACCTACTAAAAATAGCTAAGCACCACAGAGCACAAAAGTAATACTGAGTTCACTCTCTCTCTGTCTGTCCCCCTCCCACTTTGCTGGGGTTCACGTTTTTTCCTTGGAATTATGCCTTTTTTCCCCCCTCTCCCTCTTCAAAAATTTCACATCTTCTCCAAATCCAATATCTGGGTAGTGGGTTTAATAAATGTTAGAATAGAGGAACATGGTTCTAGGCTCCTGGGTTCTGGACCCAGCTTTGCTACTGACTCACTGAAAGATCTTGAGTAAAGCATTTAACTGTCTGTATCTCAGTTTTTACCCATCTTTGTAATGGGGATAATACTTACCCCCACAGAAGTGTTAAGAGGTTTAATCAGTGTCTCCTCTTTTCTCCCTGGTGGGACCATTTATCTCACATGGTAAATACTATCCATATAAAGACATTCTGCCTAAGTTCTTTTCCATTGTCCTCCTTTCTTAGCTTAAGTTCATGTCCTCTGTCTGCTTCTTGTCTCTGACACTAACTTGAACAATTTTGCAGCACATAGCCTGTCTAGTCCCCACAGAATTTCATACTCCTCAGTGAGTTCTCCTCTAATGGCCTATCCTGCTCTCATTGGAGTTTCCCCATAGATTTAAATGGGAGCAGGATGGCTTTCTTTCACAAAAAATGCAGAGCTTTAAAGATCCCCTGTCAGCCATTGCCCTTCTCTCTGAATTGTCTCAATTTCTATGCTCTGCTTTCCCCAGTGTATCCAGAGGGGCAGAGAGTTTTACATGAGAGGCCTGGGTAATCCCTCAGGCAGGGATAGGATCATTTCCCCATCCCTGTATGTAACCTAGCATTTCTTTCGTTCTTTTACTGCATTCGCAGCCACTCCTGATTCTTCTGCTCCTCAGTGTTTTCTAGCATATCATCTTGAGGATCGGTTTATTCCCTTCCTTCCATTGTATGTCCCTAGCACCATTGCCGTGTTTGTTTCTATATTGAATAAGATCATCCGTAGTGTCCAGACCATTCTGAATTTTACTGAACTCTGCCTTTCTACTGAAAGCTCCCTTCCTCCCTCCCAGCCTTAACATCAGCAAATTCCACCAGCCAACTGCACTTTCCTTCTTCCAGGTCGTTAAAAAAAATTGATCCTTATTTACTAATCTCTGTGGCTCTGCACTAGCTAGCTGCCTCCATTCCCAACTGCTTCCCTGTGCTTCAGCTGTATGTGTTTGATAGCTAAACCTGTTCCTAATGATCTCAAGCAGAGATGCTCATTAACTAACTGTATGAATTAGTCTTTTGCAAGGTGCTGTCTCCAGAAATGGCCTAAACATTCCGGGAAAAGATGTCCACGGCTTCCTCCTCTCAACTCTTCCACCTTCCTTTTCAGACCTCACTCTCGGATCTCACTTTCTGAATTAATGTGGCCTGTTCTTATCCTATTAGTCCTTTCCTTGTCATGCCATTTGCTGAACTCAAATTCACTTTTCACTTTTGTGCATTTTCCTTCCACTTCCTTAATTCCATTCTGCCACCCTGTCCAATCCTCCTCTAGATCTCACAAAGAGACTCTTTAAAAGCTCTTGACGCTTTTATTGCTAGCTGGGACCCACCATCCTTTGGACGTAGCAATTCTGTCTGTGAAAACTTTCCGATTCTCCTCTGTGTCTTTCCTTCCATTGCTTCCTCTCGCTATCTTCAGCACATCCTGCATTCCTCACTATTATTATTTATTGCATTCTGGCTGAAACCACCATGTGCTAGGTGCTGTTCACTTGCACAGGAATATCCAGGGCATGATTCTCAGCTACAGCATTCCTAAACTGGGGACAGTGTAACTGACACTCAAATCCATACTCCCTGCCCCACACAGAATCATAGAATCTCAGGGTTGGACGGGACCTCAGGAGGTATCTAGTCCAACCCCCTGCTCAAAGCAGGACCAATCCCCAACTAAATCATCCCAGCCAGGGCTTTGTCAAGCCTGATCTTAAAAACCACTAAGGAAGGAGATTCCACCACCTCCCTAGGTAACCCATCCCAGTGCTTCACCATCCTCCTAGTGAAAAAGTTTTTCCTAAGATCCAACCTAAACCTCCCCCACTGCAACTTGAGACACAGCTCACAGTCTCTGCTGCAGTTTGCTCATGTTTGTGTTCCCCAGACTTTAGACCGCCTAACTTCATTGCTTAGGCCTGCAGCATTGCCATCTCCAGGGCATCCTGGCAGAATTTTGTCCGGGGCAGGAGCCAGTTACCTGGTGATGCAACCCTCCTAGCAAATTGGAGCCCTCTTTTTGGCTGTAACCCCACTTGCCTACCTTGCGGAGGAAGAACAACCAATAAAAGCTGCTGTGGGCAGTGCACTCTTTCTCACCCTGGCTTGGAAAGGCTGCAGTGGGGTCCCCTCCCCACTTCCAGGCAGGAGGGGGGCCAGCTCTAGGGGGTCTTCACCTCCCTCTGCACCTGGCCCTGTGCTACAGCTCTTCATTCCTTCTTCCCCTCCAGAGAGAAATGCTGAGCACAGGGGCAAAGGGAGGTGAGGAGCCCCTAGACTTACCCCACCCCACTGCAACCCCCCTAGGCCAGAGGGTGGGGTGAGGAATCCAGGAGGAGCAGAGATGAATCTTGGGGGTGGAGGGGCTGATCTGCTGGGTGGGGCCTGGGGTACAGGATTGATTGCTGGGCAGGGGACAGACAGACATGGGGGAGAGAGTTCTTGTAGCAGTGGCCAAATTATCTTAACCAATACATTTGGAAGTGTTGGCAATACTGATTGTCACACATAGACACCAGGTGCGGGGAGGGTGGGGGGATTCCAAAATCAAAAGACTGAAAAGAAACAGTATATCTATATTTTTTTAAATTGAGTTTTTTGAGGTGTGACTCATGATTTTTGATCTCTTGAGGTTGGCAACACTGGGCCTGTGGATTGTCGCTGACTCCTCATCCACATTGCTAGTAGTTCCTGGGTTGGGCTGGGCTGGGCTCGAAACGAGCACTTAGGATTTTTTAATCTGATTCTGTGGGGAAAATGTGAATCTTTGCTCCAGCCCTGCGTATATTTCCACGGAAGGCAGCACTCCATGGGAAGGATTGCTAAAAGGCTCTTTTGCATGATATCCAGGCTCCTGCATCTTTCTCCATGGGGATTTCCCCTTCTATGTCCCTGAACAAAAAGGCCCTCCACAGGTAGATCTTTCTGCCTTGGCAATGCTTGATGTAGTGTGTCATGGCAATGCAGGGGGACAGGAGTGAATTGATTTACTGTACTGGGATGTTCTGCAGCAGTTTAAGTTCATCCCTTTGGCCGCCAGAGGCCGCCCTGAATGCGAGTTACATTTGTGATTTGCCTGGACAGGAGGCAGGATTAAATATTACTCAGACTTCCAAGGGGGAGGGGCAGTGCTGGGCCTTGAGCCGTCTTATTTTCCAGTTAAAAATTACATAGGTTTGAGCTAATCACTGATAAATTAACTTCAGTTTCCCCTGCAGCTCTGCTCCCGCTGAGTGACACGCACTGTACTGCTCCCACCTGTTCCAGACCACTGGGCTCAACACAGCCATAAATCCCTAAGTGCTACCAGACATCGTCCGGACTCCCTTTCAGTCCTGACGGTGTTACATTCCAAGTGCCTAGCAGTTGTGGCAGGGATTTTCCAAACCAATGGGCCTTATCCCGCCCTCTGGCCATCTACAGGAGTCACTAGGAGTAAGGAACCGTAGAACTAGATTCCCTACTTCCCACCCCTCGGACAAACAGGCACTGCTAGGTACTAAGTGGGATTCTTGGGGGGTGCAGCGTGGCGTAATGCATATTCTAGAATCAGGACTACTGGGTTCTAGCTATCTACCTTATGGGTTTCTACAGCATTCATCGCCACAGTATCCATCCAGCTTGGCCACTGAACTGCTGTGTGACCTTGGGTGAGTTACTTCTGCTCTCTGTGCCTCGGTTTCCCCGTATATAACACAGAGATGGTTGAACTGCAAGTGCTTTGGTATCCTTGGATGCAAGGTGCTGTCGATGTGCAATGCGGCATTATTACTAGGAGAGAATGCCCCATCTGCTGAATTACCTACAGCAGCCATGGCTTGGCTCAGACAGCTACTCTCCTCCCACCCGCTTTCTTCTTCACTGACTCCTGCAGTGACACAACTGCTTTGTTGCATCTCCTCAGTCCTTCGGGGGGGGGGGAGGTGAGGAGGGGGCGGAATCTGGCTGAGATTTGATCAGAGCAGATGTCTGTAAACAACCAAATTACAACAAGCAGTTGGTCTGCAGCAGCACGTGCCTGAGGTATCCAAATGCTGTGCCGTGGTGCTGTCTGGAGAGCTCTGATCGGGAGTCTGGAAGGGCTGGCATTATCACCCTGCTTTGGTGATTTTTTGTCACCCCTCCACCTTCTGCTTTCTGTTGGTTCCTGCCCACAGAGTTAGTGTAACTGGAGGGTTAGCCACAGAAAACCAACAGTTCCAGCTTAGACATTGACACCCACATCCTAGCTGGAAGGGGAGAGAGGATGGGAGCAGGGTGGCAGATGTGACGATCACAATCCAGGTTTCAGAGGGGTATTCGGGTTAGTCTGTATCAGCAGAAACAACGAGGAGTCCTTGTGGCACCTTAGAGACTAACACATGTATTTGGGCATCAGCTTTCGTGGGCTAGAGCCCACTTCATCAGATGCACGGAGTGGAAAATACAGGAGCAGGTATAAATACAGGAAAGGATGGGGGTTGCTTTACCAAGTGTGAGGTCAGTCTAACGAGATAAATCACTTGACAGCAGGATACCAAGGGAGGAAAAATAACTTTTGAAGTGATAAGAGAGTGGCCCATTACAGACAGTTGACAAGAAGGTGTGAGTAACAGTAGGGAGAAATTAGTATTGGGGAAATTAGGTTTAGGTTTTGTAATGACCCAACCACTGCCAGTCTTTATTCAGGCCTAATCTGATGGTATCCAGTTTGCAAATTAATTCCAGTTGTGCAGCTTCAGGATGGAGTCTGTTTTTGAAGTTTTGTTGTTGAAGAATTGTCACTTTTAGGTCTGTTATTGAGTGACCAGAAAGATTGAAGTGTTCTCCTACTGGTTTTTGAATGTTATGATTCCTGACGTCAGACACCCCAAGGGGAGAAGAGGGGATCTGATCGTTATGAGTTATGTATACAGACTGTGGTTATGAACTTGGGGTAGATGGATTGGGGGAGACTCTGGAGTGGAAAGGCTGTTAGGATCACCCTGTCAGGAGTGACGAGGCTGGTGGAAGCCAGGGTGGGCCTGTTGGCTTGCTACTGGTGTCAGGGCTCTGAGCCATAGCATCAAGGCACCCAAAGTTACAAGGCAGGCGATTGCAGAACCCCTTACTGGTCTGGGTGATCCCCAAAATGTTACATGGGGCAAAGAGGCATTTTTATAGGTTCACGGGCGAAGCAGGGTTTCTGAGGACAGAGTACATTGAAAGCTGTCACATCTCATCAATTCCCTGAGTAAAAAAGCTTGTGAGTATGTTGTATTCAAGGCTTTATACTCCAGTAATAGCCTCTCTCAGCTGGAGAGAGAAAGGATGGCTCAGTGGTTAGGGTACTAGCCTGGGACTCAGAAGACCCTCATGACCTTGGGCAAGTAATTTAGGGCCAGATCTTCAAAGGTATTTAGGCATTTAGGTCCCAAGTTAGTCACCTAAATACCTTCAAGGATCTGTGCCCTAGGCTGATCTGCATTACAAAGTTTGCAAACAATGTCATGCCCTCTGTGATGTAATTAAGATGACCTGATCCCTGGTACAGACACCACTAGGTTGACAGAAGAAGTCTTCCTCAACCTAGATACCTTCTCTCAAGGCGGATTTATTACAGCGATGGAGGAACCCCTATACTACAGCGCTAAAACTGCACCACTGTAGCATTTCTAGTGTAGTCTTTTTGGGTCTCCCTTTCCCATCTGTACAATGGCGATAACAGCACTGCCCTACCTCACAGGAGTGTGGGGAGGATAAATACATCAAAGAGTGTGAGGTGCTCAGATACTATGGTGACAGATGCCAGAAAAGTACTTTAGCTAGTTAGAGGCATGACAGGAAGGGGCCAGAGCACTGGCTCTAAGGTATGTCTACACTTGTAAATTATGCCAGAATAACTTTGTCAGTTGGCGGGTGATTTTTACCTATTTAGTTATACCAGTAAAATCCCTAGTGTAGACACAATTATACTGGTATAAAAGTTATGCTGGTATAACTTATTCTGCCTCCGGAATTGAAATAAGCTAGATCGGTATAACTGCATCCACACTAGGTGGGGTTTGCCACTTTACCTCTACCAGTGTAGTTAAAGCAGTCCATCTTTTACTGCAGATAGAGCGTAAGGGATGTCACCGCGCTTCCGATCCTATTCTTCTACATCAAAAGTTCTGGCCGTAGGGGGTTCCCAGCTCCCCCAGGAGGAGTCACTCTGCAAAATGGTGTCGCTTCTCGCAGCAAGAAGCTGCAAGAGCAAAGGTGCCCCCAGCTAATCCCACCCCAGCCTTCTGTGGCAGCTGTCACTATATAGATCTATGCAGGAATGCAGGCTGGGGGGGGCTCTAGCTACCTCAGACTCCGCTTCTCCCTGCCGGAGTTAATGTAGGGAGTACTGTCAAAGGTGCTGGCTGTGGGGAGAACACATTCCCAGCCTCTGCTCTACCCCTCTTGATTAGGATTGATCTGTCTCCACTGAAATGTCATCCTAAACCCTGATGAAGTAGTAATGGAGAGAGAAGGCTTGAACATAATCTGTGAGAAAGCAAGGAACGGGTTAAGCTGGGGAAAGATTTATACGATAGGCAAAGCAAATATCCCAGAGAGGATGGGCTGTGGCTGTTGGCAGGGCCTGGCCAGGTCCAAAGGGGAAAAGCTTTCTGAGAGCAGATCAGGATCAAGACACTCTCCTCTTTGAAGACAGCTGGGGTGGGGCTCCGGAGAGGAAGGAGAAACTTACAATTTCACCAGCTTCCAAACATTACTTTCAGCCTTATTATTATTTATTATTTTATGTATTATGGTCGCTTCTGGAGCCTTAGTCGTGGGCTAGGGCCCCACTGTGCTGTACAAACACAGAACAAAGAGACAGTCCCTGTTGCTGCTTGTGGACACTGCAGGAATGCAGCTTCCACTGCTCTGGGATATTTGCTTTTCATATCTTCCTGCCTGGCACTGCCAGGGCACTACTGCCAGGAAGCTTGCAGCCCAGATGTCCTGCCTGGCACTGCTGGGCGGAAGCTGGTGTGTTGGCTGGAACTGTTAGAAAGCAGGCACTGCTGGAGCATAACCAGCCAGTTCAAATAAGCAGCTAGAGGCAGTGGTCTCCTCTGCACAGCAGGTTCCCTTTAACAGCAGCATGAATCTTTAGGCTCTGCTACTCTTGAATAACAGACAAGCATCCCAAGCTCTGCCCTCCTGACTCCTTGGCCTGGCATGTCACATCAGCCTCCCTACACAGGCGGTTCTTGCATTTTCAGTTCATTTCAGGCTCCATCCAGGGCACGTCACGCTCAGAGTTAAGAAACACCTGGCCAAGTGTTGCCATGTGGGCAGGCTGAACATTCCCTGTTCCTTTTGGGGGTGGGGGTGGCAGCTGGAATTCTACCTTCCCTGCACTTGCTTTCAAACCTGTCCTAAAATCCCTTCAGAAGAAGGCAGCCTGGTAGGCATGAAGGTTTCCGGCAGCTGGATGAGCGAGCGGTTGGAGGAGGAAGTGCGTGAAGTGATAGCTATTCGTTTGGAATCTTTCAAGGCCAGAGAGAGCGCATGCTGGCACCGACCCGGCGGGAAACTGGGAGCAGTCTGGGGAGGAGTCTGGCAGAGCTCAGCCACCTGGCAGAGAGGCAGCAGCTGGATACAGAGGCATCAAACCGTCAACCTAGGTTGGCTAGTTTATTCTGGAACAGGGAGCCATAATTCTCTTGCCACAGACTGACACTGTCCCTGCAGGGCTCTTGTAACCGGGGAAATCACTGTAGTACTAAACTGGCAATGACTGTATATGGGTCCCCATGCTCCATTTGGTTATTGCAGGGAGTCTCAGACTCTCTGGTCTGTGGGGTAAACTTGGGCAAGTCAGTTTCCTTCCCTGTGCCTCAGTTTCCTCATCTGTAAAAGGGGGTAATTATGCTGACTTCCTTTTTCAAGCATGTTGGGATCGATGTATAACTGGGTTAAGTAAAGAACTAGATAAGCTCATGGAGGACACCATCAATGGCTATTAGCCAAGATGGTCAGGGAAGTAACGCCATGTTCTGACTGCCCCGTAACATGTGACTGCCAGAAACTGGGCCTGGATGACAGGGGATGGATCACTGGATAAAGTGCCCTATTCTGTTCATTCCCTCTGAAGCATCTGGCACCAGCCACTGTCAGAGACAGGATACTGGCCTAGACGAACCATTGGTCTGACCCAGTATGGCTGTTCTTATGTAATGGATGGGAACTGCTTTATAAGAGATTCATTCTCAATCATCTGGACCCTTCCTATTTGCCAGTGCCTGGCTTTCCTTCCTGTCATGATCACCAGCCCCCCACCTCTCTTCCCTATTTGTGATCATGCAAGTCCTGCCCCCCTCCGTTCAGCATCTCACATCCTCCTTTGCTATTCATTATTGCCTGCTCCTACCTCTGCTCCCATTTGCCATCAGCTGGCCTTCACCTCCCTTCCCATTCAATCCCATCATAACCTCCTCATTCTGTCCCCCCTACTAGTGCTTTATGGCCCTGACCTGTGAGAAAGGAGATGGGGGTGCAGGCCCAGGCCTTTAGAGAGGGAATGAGACAGTCTGCTCCTTCTACAGGGAAGCTCTCCTTTAACCAGGCCTTCTTCTTCCCCAGTGAGCTCTTGTTTGAATAGTGCTCTGCAGGATTTCCCATTGGGCTGGACACTGTCTGTAACGCAACATGCCGGATGGGTTTAGAACTGCTACACTAAAGACCTCTTCCAGCAGGGGGAGCTGTCAGAGGATGGTATTTGAATACTGGTGGGAGGTGCTCACCGCTACACCAATCTCATCACTTTCCAGAAGGAGGCACTGTAGGGGGATGGTGTAGGAGCTCGAGCTATTGGAGAGCGGGCAGTGGCTCCCGTCCTAGCAGCAGGATCCCTCTAGGAAATGGTGCAGGCAGAGTGTGGTGGGTTCCACAGACTATGGCCGTTGGTGGGAGTGGGAAGCATCCAACAAAGACCAAGAAAAGAGACGGAGGTGGGGGGAAGAGAGTGTCCTCTCCTTCTACTGCGCAGAAAAGAAAACGGATGAGGTGTTCCCGAGGGCTCTTCAATGAAGTGTCCATTTGGGGCAGACGCTGCAGCGCTGACACAGCGGAGTGTGAGCCCTTTGCTTGCAAATACTTTCTGTCTTTAGCAACCGGGACATGTCCTCAGACAGTACTTGAAAACACAGGCCTTTCCCCGGACCCTGGGACATCCCAGCACCTCGGCAGGGTGGTTTTCATTTTAAAGGGCTCCTGCTTAGCAGTGCTTATGGGATGAGGGGAAACTGGGGAAGCAGAGTGGAGTCCTTTGCTTGCAGGAAACTCATTTCTACTCCTGACTGTCAGCCAGGCAGCTGGTACTACAGGAAGGCTTGTCGCAACCTGAGAACAGGGATGTCAGGGGTCTGATCCAGCCTCTCTCCAGTGCTCTGCATAGTCTGTGCCGTATTTGTGGTGCACCTTGTGCTTTGTGACACGTAAGAAGGGAACATTACTACCCCAAGGAGCTTACAATCGTTCTCACACTGCAGCTTCTTCTCCGGATGCCCATGGACATCACGTAAAGCTAAACTGCTGTCAGGGCAGTTTTTGGGACCAGGCTGCTAGTGGAGAGAGATTTCAGGAACGGGGCACCCCTGGACTTTGTCCGCTGCAGCAGCTCTCGCTTTGCTGAGGTTTGCTCTGACGCTGAGAGGGGAGAAAGATCCTTTTGCCAATCCTGACTCAATGCTGAGAAAAGACCAGTCAGCTAAATGGCTTCCCCCCGGGAATAACAACTCGGCACTTGGTATCAGCATGCCTGAGTGCATGACAGCTCCAGTGCTGGACACTTGTGTGTATGGATGTGTGAGCCCATGTCCTCCATTACTGTGTGTCTGTTTGTGTGTGTGAGAGAGAGAGAGCGCCCCTGACTCTGCCTGGGGTGCCTTGACCGTGGGTCACTTGTGTTTGTCTGGCACAGACTCAGTGTGTGATATTGACACTGTAGGTGGGAGGCCCTGTCTGTGTGTCTCCTTGCCTTGTGTGTGCCCTTTGTGTGTCGCTGTGGATCTCCTTGGCCATCTCTGTGTGTTTCCCTGTGCACCTCCCTGACTCTGTGTGAGTGTCTGTTTCCTACTTCTAGTTCAATGTGTTTCCTTGGTTCGCCGTGTGCTTTCCTGACTGATTCTGTGCATCTCCTTGACTGTGTATGTGTGTCTCCCTGACTGTATCTTTCTTGCTTCTCTGTGACCCGTCCCTATGTGTCTCCCTGCCTCTGTGTGTGTGTGTGTGTGTGTTTCCATGACACTCAGCCTGTGTTTCCATGACTGTTTGTGCGTCTCTGACTGTATGTGTGCATCTGGGCGTTTCCCTAGCTCTGGCTGTGTGTGTGGCCGCCTCTTTTCCTGCACTGATACCCGAGGTCTCCCAAGATCTCCTGGGGGAGTAGCTGAGTGATATGACTCAAATAGTGCAGCCCTTGTTCTTAATTCCAGGGTGTGGCCCTCATTTGCTCCTTTGTTCTCATTCTGTGTGTATTTCTCTTGGCATGAGAGTGACTTTGCTCTCCCAGTGCAATGCAATATCGCAACATCCGCTCTGCTGGCGAGGAAGCAAAGAGGAATGGAACAGTCCCAGCAAAGCCTTTAGCTGCTCACTGCTCTGTTCCAGACTCTTGTCTGGTACCCACCTTCTCTCCCCTGTTGTTACAGCCCCATTCCCATCCCCACATATGACCCTCTCTCCTGTTGCCTGCATCATCCTGATTTGCAGAGATTGGCCTATATGATCTATGACCCCTACCCCTGTACCAGTGTTGCCTTCTTCTGGTTGGCCCAGACATTACCTCCTGTGTTTAAAACAAACCCTTACAATTGCTACAGCTCTCAGCGTGGGCAGCCTGTCCCGGCCCTGCCCCTTTTGCCTGAGGCCCCACCCCCATCCCCCACTGGAGCCCAGAGTTCCCATCCCCCCCCGGCCACTAGTCCCCCCACCCCAGCCCCGAGCCCCGGAGCATCGGTCAGGTGAGTGGCATGGCTCCAGCCACCCCCCCTAGCCCCGGCTACAGGGAAAGAGTGCCCCTGGAGGCAGGAGGGGGCCTTGGGGCGGAGTGTGGGTGGGGCCACGCATGGCTGTTTGGGGAGGCTTAGCCACCCCTGGCCTGCAACTAGGGTGACAAATCGGGACGGGGGTGGGGGTAATAGGAGCCTATATAAGAAAAAGACCCAAAAATCAGGACTGTCCCTATAAAATCGGGACATCTGGTCACTCTACCTGTGACACCCTCTGCCCATGGCTCCCAGTATCTCACCTATCCTAGAGGCTACACTTCCGCTCACTGATCTGCAGGAGAGGAAAGTCCGAGGGTTCAGGAGAAAGTTTTTATAAAAGTCTCCATTTTAGAAAATCCATAGGGTTTGTTCCCATCACTCCCATCACCCCTTCCCCAGGGATTCTAGTGAGAGGGTGTGGCCAACCTTGTGTGAGCTTGTGGTAGGCATGAATCTTTAAAGACACCTTTTGTACATGTTCCAACATGTAAGTACCCATTGATGCTGAGTTCCGGCACTGATGGGTGCGCTGTGAACGAACACGGACGGATAGGCACGATTCGAAAGGAGGCAGTTTGCACATGTAGAACTCGTACGTACTAGAACTAGTTAATTCGTTTCAACTCTTTAACCCCCCCCAGGCAATCCCTGTACAAAGCAATATGGGCCAGGCTGATTCCTGGTGTAATTCCATTGCCTTCATTGTTACATCAGGGATGAATTGAGTCCAATATATTAAGGCTGTGCCGTGAGGAGGCAGCACACTGGCTCCTTACCTAATGCACCAAAATGAACCCTCGGGGGGCCCTTGCTGGGGGTGGAGGGTTTGTCTGAAGCATCACCTTGCCTGGATTTGTTGCTTCATGTCACAGACTCATCCTTATCTCATGGGTGTCATCCCATCCCTCTGTGCATGCGATGGGCATAATCGTGTTGTTGATTTGCTTTAATTTCATGCGATTTGCAGGAAGGGAATGTAAATGCAGTGTTGGGATGATGGGAGGTAATCACAGGAGCTGCAGCCCTCCCTGATTGCTCTAGAAAGGGGCCGGGGCAGGCTAACCAGACTAAGATAGGAAGGTATTTGGGCACCTCTGAGCAGAGCAAACCCTTTCCCAGGAAGCTTAGAACCAGCTGAGGTTAATTCATTGAGCAGGGCAGTGGTTATGTTCTAGGAGACAAGGGAGTGTGTTGTTTCCACGCTGCTCAGTCAGTGTAGCCCAGGGCTGAGGGGAACGCCTTGTCCTAGACTGAGTGAGAAGGCTGCGCAGCTCCCCTGTTCTTTCACCCCAGGACTCCTTTGTGAGGAGTGGGCCTTGTGGTTACAGCCTCGGCTTGGGAAGCGGGAACAGAGGTTCTGTTCCCAGCTCTGCCCCTCGCTCACTGCATGACCCTGGGCAAGTCATTTCCCAGCTCCGTGCCTCAGTTTCCCCATCTGTGAATAAGGGTGATGCTTGCCTCCCTCACTGGAGGGGTTGTTTGGGATTAAATCAGTAATGCCAGTAATAGACTTTGGGACCCCCCAACTGAAAGGGGTAAATAGGATTAATTGTGGTGAGGGCTGCACCAATGGTCCTTGTGTCTGCACCCTCTATAGCAGGTTGGGAGGACAGTTGTGTCCATGTTCACTCATGGGCATCTCCACCCCCCTGTGGCAATGTAGCCTGATGTGGATATTAAGGGGCCACGCTCTGGCTCCCCCACTGTGGTGCTGCTCCAGTGACTTGGAGCTGCCACCCCCCAGAGGAGCTCGCTCTCCACATTTAATCATAGAATTCATTCCCAGCAGCTGTTCTGAATTATGCCAAAAATCCAGAGGAGTCCTGTTGCCACTGGCTGGGCGAGTTGTTTGTAGCGGGTCTGCAGGAGGCTTCCTCTCCTGTCCTGGGGGTCTGGCATTCAACCCTTCACTAAAGAGACTTGCAACCCTGTTCAAAACATCCAGGGCTGTTTGTGCGATGTGGGAATCAGATCAAGAGCTCTCAGGCAGGCGCCTGGACGGAGAGACCGAGCGGATGGAGACACCAGGAGAAAGCTAGTGAGACTGGGGGGAGGAGGAGGAGGAAGGAGAAGAGGAGAAAATAGACTAAAAACTCATCTGGCCGTGGTGGTGGGGGGTGAAAGATGAAAGGGAAGAGGCCAAGGCTGCCAACCACCCACTATTTCCCATGTTCCTGAAGGAGCTTGGAACTTGTCTTTGTGCAGACAATAGAGTGACTGTGGGGAATGAGGCACCCGGAGCTGGGGCCCGCAGGGTGGTTACAATCGCTGGCAGTTTTTAGCTTCTCCCAGTTGCCTAGGCCCTTTCTGTCGGCCCTACTGGCTTAAAGGGAAGGGTGAAAAAGAGAAAAGCGGCTTTCTCATGACAGCAGTTGTCCCGTGGGAGAGTTGCCCCATGGGAGAGTGGGGGCTCAAGGTTAGGGTTACGGGGAGAGCTTCAGAGGAGGATAAAGGGGGCTCTGGGGTTTAAAGGGGCAGAGACAGCCCCCTGCCTGGGTGAGACAGGAGGGCTCGGGGGTGAGAATCACAGCATCAGCCCCTTCCCAGAGTAAAACAGGGGGATCTGGGGTTGAGAGGAGCAGAGCCAGCCCCCTCCCTCCTTGGAGGAGTAAATAAAATTTCCTATTGCTGCATTTGCCCAGCCTTCCTTCAGCCAAATCACCCTCCACCTCCACCTGCAGCGAGCTGTACTGGGAACCACCCCCACCTCCACGTGGCTGGACTGGGAAGCTCTTTCCAAGTTAGTGGCTGACGGAGAGAGCGAGCTATGAGATGACTCCAGGGGGGAACCCTAAGAGCACTGGGGCTAGGGCTAGGTGGGAGCCCACTTTGCAGCTCCTCTAGCCTGTTCTAGCTCCGTCTCGGCAAAGTGGAGGAGCGAAATCTGGCGTGAAGGGTTGGAGCCAGGTTTTTCTCCAAGAAAGGCAAAAAAGCTGCAGCAGGGAGAGGCTGACCCCCGACTGGTGCTAGAGTGGCAGCATGGTCCATTGGGTAGGACACTGGGTTGGGACTTAGGAGACCTGGGTTCTGTTCCTAACTCTGCTATTGACCTGCTGGGTAACCCTGTGGCAAGTCTCTTCTCCCATCCTTTGTCTATTTATGCTCTAAGCTCTTTGAGGTATAGACTCTCTCTCCCTCTCTATCTACACAGCACCGAACACAATGGGATGCTGATCTCAGCTGGGGGCCTCTCAGTGCTACTGTTATACAAATAATGATAATAGCCATCGTGGCTACACCACAGAACTCCTGTGTCTTCTGGGTGGGGGTCTGCTCACGCCGAGGCTCGGCAGAGCAAGCCCTGTTCCTTTCCCTTGTGCCACGAAGTATCCTCCAGACAATCCCTTTGCTTATGTCGGTGGCACTGATGCTCCGACTTCCCACTGCTTCCTTGTCCTGATGGCTCCACACACTTCTCAGAAGCAGGTTCAGGCACCAAACAGCGAAAGCCAAGCTGTGTTGTGAGGATGCTCCCAGTCCTGCAGAAAGAAGAGGCTGCAGGAGGCTGGGAATTGGCAATGTTTGACCCCCAAACACGTGGGAGAGAAACTTACCTCCTGTTTTAATTCTTATAGTTTTGCTTCAAAGCTGGGATGTCCAAAAATCAGCTACGGCCATGCACACGAGTTGAACTTCTATTCAGTGGATGACATTAAAGCTGGTAGGTCCAAAATCAAAAGGATGTGTTTTTTTTTTCCCTTTATTTCTCCCTGCAGAGTCTGTGTCATGTTCAGATCCTTTTGCAAAACGTTTGTCAGTGCTCTTTTGTCTAAAGCAGCCAAAACCTCAGTGCAATCTCTGGTACTACAACCCCAAGACCAGCCCTACAATAATAAATGTGAGCATGTGTGTGTGTGGCCCAGCAATCATGTACACCCCTACACTCATAAACACGTGTGTGCGTGCAGCTCAGCACGCATGAGCAACCCTACATGAACAAACTGCTGAAGACAGAGCCCAGCCCTTGATGATAACCCCACATTATTGACAACCCACTGTGCTCATGAGACGTGTGCATGGATGGAGCTAGCAAAGAGCTTTCAGGGTCATGCTGCTGAGGGGAAGTTTGTAACAACAATGCGCTGATTCTAAAATTATGAGCTGTCTTTTGACAATGTCCTCCTAATTGCCATTCAGTATTAATATTCACAGACACATTTCCCAAAGCTTTCTGATCCCTCCTCATCACTGCAGCTGCCTGTCTTTTGTATTGCAACTTGTGGTTTGCAGGAGTTTCAGACACGCTCACAGTTCCTTCCAAGGGCTCATGGGAGGGTCATTTGCATAAGCCATGTCCCAATGGCTGACCAGCTCCTGGCTGAAACCAAGTACTGCCTGATCAACACACCCCAGTCCTGATTCAGGTAGGGACTTCAATGCATTCTTAACTTTAAGCATGCAACTAAGTTCCATTGAAGACACCAGGGCATATGCCTTCAATGCTTAGGTGCTATCCTGGATAGGCATGTGTTCCTGCATCGGGGCCAGGCTGCACAGATGTCCACGTGGGCTGAATGACAGCAAGCCGGGGGCAGGTGCTAGGCAGCCCTGCTGCTTTGTCCGTCGTTCGGGAGCTGCACCTTCACCTAATTCAAACTCTCACGATTAGGCTGCAGACAACTTTACAAAGTGTAAACATGTGATGTGTCAACAATAGCGTGTTATCAAATCCCATGCCCATCAGATCCTTTAGCATCTAGATACTATAGTGATGGGCACACAGGAAATGCCTTAGACCAGTGGTTTTCAACCTGTGGTCTGCAGCCCCCTGAGGGTCCACAGACTATGTTTAAGGGGTCTGCGAAAGGATATCGTTACCATAGAACAGTGGTTTTCAACCTGGGGTCCACAGGCTATGTCTGAGATTTCCAAAGGGATCTGCAAATGAAAAAAGGTTGAAAACTCTGCCTTAGACGGACAGACAGCCCTACTAAAATGTCATGTACTTTTCTGTGTTTCCTGCCCCTTCTTTACTGACTTACAAGCTATTTGTGTGTAAACAGAAGCTGTGTCCTCTCTAATCTGCTCCCTTGGCCTGAACGATTCATGCAGCGATGATGCTATTCAGCAGCTGTGACAATACAATCACTTACCCGGCTATAAAGTGGGGCATCAGCAGCCCTGGCCCGCATATCACTGAATGGAGCAGTCTGATTAGAAAGGAAAAGGCTGCTGTTCACGCACTTACATCCTGGTGCAATCACTAGAGATGGGGAAGGAAATAAAACATTTAGCATTGATATGGTGCTTCTCATCCAGCGCTCCCAAAGCACCTTACCAGAGAGGGGCCATGTCATTATCCCTGTTTTACAAAGGAGCACAGACAATGCACATGGCAATTGAATGAGATGTTTTTCAAATGTTCTTTTCTAAAACATCTTTCTAAATTGCAAACTTTTATCTATCATTCCAAACCCCTGATGAATCCCTCCCTGTATGTTCATCACGAGTTACAGTGTGTTTGCTTTTTGAGCATTGTAATAAAAAAACCTGTTCTGCGCTTAGCGTGATTACGTAGGGATCTCGGCTAGTGTGCCTGGTGCTGTACAAAACCCAATGAAAGACACTGTCCCTGCCATAAGGGCCTTATGTCTCGCATAGACCACATACAACTTTCCTGAAACAAGAACGAGAGGCCACGATTCTTCGTTAGTCTGTCCCTGAACTGAGCACAGGAATAGAAAGTGGGGGTGGGTGAGGCAAAGGGGGCTTTAACTCTCCTTTACAATCCCTGTGTTTTTTATTTTTATAATGGAGATATCCATCTCCTAGAACTGGAAGGGACCTTGAAAGGTCATCGAGTCCAGCCCCCTGCCTTCACTAGCAGGACCAAGTACTGATTTTGCCCCAGATCCCTAAGTGGCCCCCTCAAGGACTGAACTCACAACGCTGTGGAGCCACTTGGGGACCATGCATCTTCCTCTGTATTTAGGGTCTTATGGGCCTTGGGAAGTCGAGAATAGCTGTAGCGCAGTGTGCTCCGCTTACCCCCGCCCTTCCTGACACCCCTGGGGCTGGGAGCTGGGCTAGCAAACAGCTGCTCCAGATGTTCCATGCTGGTGGCAGTGTTGCCACCATGAATCTCACGCAATTTGATGTTTGCCTTAAGGCCCCTGCTATTGGAGTGAGGTGAGTACATGAGTCGCAGCCTCCATTTAAAAAATAAACAGTAAGTTTCTAGTCCCTGTGGTCGCAGAGAAAAGCTTGAAAGTGTGACCCCAAGTGTGGCCTAAGGCCTCCAACACCAGAAGGCAAAAGGAAAAGAATTTATTATTTACCTGCTCTCAAAAACCCTCCTGAATTTGAAGTTAATCACATGATTTTGGTGGGGGCCTGACTCATGATTTTGGAATGCTTGGGAAAAACCCATTCAGATCAGAAGTTAGAATGGCCTTGGGGCAGCTCCAGTTTGTGCCAGCTGTTAATGACTCACAAAGGGCTGTTAGATCAGATGGGGCTCACCAGAGAGAGCAGCAGTGGTCTAAGCACTCCCCCTCCCTGTCCCCACTCCCCAACCCCGATATTAGTTTGGCCCTACTGCGGTGTGGAGTCCCTTTCACTGGGAATATTCCATTCCTGCCCCCGTTAGTGTCTCTGTGCCTTGCAGCATGGAGAATCGTCACCGGAGTTTGTAAAGCTTGCCCCAAGTGACAGTGGTTCTGTAGTACTAAGCTGACACATCTGTGATTGCTTAGTCAGGGGTAATCAATTCTTTTTTTGTCAAGGTCCAAGTTTCTTGGTCAAGGTATAGTCAAAGTTCCAGACTCCAGAGAAAATAATACAAAAATAGTAACAATAAAGATGATAATAAGTAAATAAAAAGATTTTGTGGTCTGTTCAAAAGCATCTGGCAGTCTAGATTTGGTTCCCGACCTACCTCTTGACTACCCCGGGCTTAGATTGTCAGTTCTTGGGGGAGGATCCGTCTTTTTGTTTTGTGTCTGTACTGCACCTAGCACAATGGGGTTCTGGCACTAATGCAGTACACTTAATAAATAATCTGTGACCGACTGAAAATGGAGTTTTTGGCCCTAATAAATTATACTGATTAATTGATTAGCATAAATTATTTAACTTCCATGCTCCTGTGAAGAATTATTGTTTCCATGTAACAAATGGGTAAACTGAGGCACGGCGCGAGTAAGTGGCTTATCCAAATCAGGGACAGAATTGAGAATAGAATCCAGGGATCCGACACCCAGGCCTCCTTGCTCTAACCATTAGACATTTCCCTTCCCAAACAGTTGCAATGATTCATGGATAGTCTGGGCTCAGCTAACATGGTCTCTGCGGGGCCTGAGTGCTTGCCTAAAAGGCTCTTGGCTAGGTTTTTCCATCTCTTGGGGCCACTGTGTTAGAGCAGATGCACAGACTGGACTGCTCCCGTCACTGCCAGGTTCCTTTCAGCAAAAAGTTTGTTCTCACAGCAGGCACAGAAGTGTCAGAAACACCTCTCAGGCTCTGGAAGTGGCCATGTCACTTTTGTTCCAGCCGGCACACCCAGCTGTGAAGGAGCCCAGAGCTAGCGCCTGTCTGGGCAGGACACAGATCAAGTTACACTTTCCACACACAGCTGGGTGAAGAGAGAAATACAGGTAAAAATTAACAGGAACCTTGGAGTGGATTCTTTCCAACTCCTGGGACTCTGTGAGTTACAGCTGCAAGGTGTTTGCTGTGACCTAGGAGATGAAAAGCTGAGGTGTCCTGAGCAGGTTAGTTAGGTGTGACTGCACAGGTCAGAGGGCAAGAACAACTGTGCCTTCTGATCTGAACAAGGCCCTTGTAATGCAGCCTCAGTGCAGGTTACAAAGAAGATGTTACTGGGTATTAATGAGGCTGAGATAGACAGAGGAGAGACAGGGCCCAGGGAGGATGGCCTCGCCGGTGTCCACATGAGGGAGGAAACCAGAGGCACAGAGAGTTCAGCATCTGAATGGGATTCATTTGAGGGTGGGCTGTTCTAAAAGCACATATTTAAAGGGGGAGCATCTAGACAGATGGAGGAGAGGGACTGCAAGACCAGATCTGGCTCATGCTATGGCCTCTTTTTGCCACCCTGGAGAAATCCATAGCTGCCCAGCTAATGTGGGGACAGGGGACAGTGAGGGGAGTGGTCAGAGCACTGCTGCTCTCTGGTGATTCCCATATGATCTAACAGCCCATTGGGGGCCATTACCAGCTGGCATAAGTTAGAGCTGCCCCGAGGCTGCTCTAACTCGTACAGGGGGATGAATTGGCCCCAGTGTCAGAGGAAGGGTATAAAGGTGACATAGTGACTTTTGCACCCCCATCCTGGCCAAGCACAGCTCAGCTGGACCTGTGGCCCAAGGGCACACACTCCCCACCCTGGACACTGGTTTAGCCTCCTATTTTTGCATTAATCAGGGAAATTTTGCGGAGCCAACTTCCACGGCAGTTGGCTCCCCCTGTTGGGAGTCTCAGAAGTGAGGCCAGGGGCAGGACTGCATAAGCCCCACGGGCTAAGTATACTGATTGAATAATGTTTGGGAAGCGAAGGGAGCCTGCGTGTGCTCTACGTGTTCTGTTGATAGAGGCCTTAGGCCAAATTTTTAAAGGTACCTAAGTGCCTGAAGATGCGGATAGGCAGCTACTGAGAATTACGAAAGCACCTGAGCAGGTTGGGCAAACTAATGGGAGTTAGGCACCGAGGTGCATTTTAAAATCCCTGCAGATGCTCACCTGCATCTTTAGATGCCTACATACCTTCAAAAATCTCACCCCTCGAGGTTCCAGAGCTGTCAGACCAGTATGAAATTCAGCTGCACATGCACAAAATGAAGACATTCAAATTCTGCCCATTGTTCCTATTCCTGTTGCTGCCGTTTCATTTTTGTCTCTTCACTAGCAAAGCTCTACTTGATTTGAAGATGATCCTTACCAGAGGGAGGAAATAACAGGAGCATTCAAGCTTCTGCAACGACCAGACCTGTCTCTTATTCCTGACGTAACATCTCAGATCAGCCAACACGTCAGAGGGCAACGTTCTCTGTTTAAAAATTGACCATAAGGCTCAAAGTACAATCCAGAAATGAAACCTCTCTTTGTCCAAATGTTTCATGGAAATTCTTACTCAGCAAATATCTCCTCTCAACCTTAATCTCTGCGGCTATGAGATTAGTGATTGGCAGGCAAGATCAGCGTTAATTTTGGGGCACTGGCTCTATGATAGGAAAGGAAATAGGGTCCAGTGGTTGGGGATCTAGTCTGGGAGTTGAGTCCCAGCTTCAGTGTTTATTCCACCTTACTCTCTATAACCTTGGGCAGATCACTCAGTCTCGCTGTGCTTTGGGGCCTCATCTTTAAAATGGGGATAATAATACTGTGGGTCTTGTGAAGATAAAGCCATTAAAGATTGCGAGGGGCTCAGAGACTGGGATAATGAGGGCCATAGTAGTACCTAAAATAGGTAATATAATGGGGGAAAGGAGCGTTAGAGGAAATGAGGGAACAAAACCCAGCAAAAAGCATCTGAACTTCATCTGTCTTAAGGTTTTCTATTGCCCCCCATCCCCCAATCACTATAGCTTCTTAAATGCTGCATAGGTCTTTTGGACCTGCACTGCAACAACTATAGTAAACTTCAGAGGATTCTGCTCTTTGCCTGTCCCAAGGTTAAGGACAGTTGGCTTGGGTGTGTCTGGAGTTTTAATAAGAGAGAAAACTTGCTGTTGTTGTGAGAAACCTGTGTCATTGAGGATCCTGCAATGTGTTTTGATGTCCTCTGATAGCTCAATCCATGGTCAAGCCCCCAGGGACAAGAATGCTTTTGCTTTTCCCCTCACACTCCTTGTCCTGGGTTTCGTCAGCTGCTTTGTCCCAGATGAAGTACTTTGGTCTTGGATGGCGATTTGGTCATTGATGTAGCTGGGTTCTGACCCACTGACGGTTTTGTAAATCAGACTCATTGCCTTGAACTGTCAGCAGAAACTGATTGGGAGCCAGTAGGGGGGGATTGGTGCACAGGGGTGATGTGCTGTCAGGGGCTGGTCTCACTGAGGGGTCGGGCTGCTGTATTCCGCACAAACTGGAGCCTATGCATTGCTTCCACTTTCAGCCCCAGATAGAGTAAGTTACAGAAATCCAGTCGGGGTAATAAATGCATGGATCATTGGGGAGGCCAGAAGATCCTCCTCTGAGGGGAAGGGCAATGTCCCCGCAAGCTGCCACTGGAAGGTTTTCCTTGACATTGTCACTGCCTGGTCAACCAGGGTTAGTGATGAGTCCAGCAGGACTTCAAGGCTTTGCACCACTGTAATAAATAGGGGGCAGATGCCTTTAGTGGGAGGGGAGGTCAGTGTCCTGACTCATGCCAGGAAACATTTTCCCCTCCCAACCAGCGTCACTTTGGTCTTGCTTGAGTTGAGTTTGAGCCAGCTTCTTTTTTTCCAGACACTGATCTCCTCTAGGCACTCTGACACCCTTGCAATGGTCTTGGCTGCATCTGCAGAAAATGAGTTACACAGCTGGGTATCATGAGTGCATTGCTGGCAGTGGAACCCACAGCATCACACCACCTCTCCAGCCGCGGCTTGTAAATACTGCAAATGACTAGGCAGGATAATCCTCATGGGACTCTGCAGGGCAGGGCTTTTGGGGAAGAACTGCGGTTGCCCCCCCCCCCACTCTCTGGGTCCTCTTGTAGTGTTGTGCTGACTACTCCAGCAGTAGAAGGTGGTCAGCAGTACCTATAGATCACTCCTCTAACCAGTGCCACGACTATAAAAGGAGACTGTTGAGTAGGACATTAACAATAGACTAGCTTGGGGGAGGGGAGAGGGGGGAGAGCCAAGCTGACCCTTGTGGAAAGGCCTGAGCAAAGTTAATACACCTTTACAGCACTTGGTCTCTTGCACAGCAATGAACAGCACTAATCACAGGGCTGGGTACAATTATTATAATATGGGATTCAGGCCATAACTATAAAATAAGACTGACGTAAGGGCTGCAGTTACTACATGGGCATTTTTGTCACCCTCTAGAAATCATCCCAGAAAGGGTGTTTTCATCCCTCATTTCCCTCCCTAGCACATCTAATGGGATAGATTTCCCTGCAGGCTAATGGTTATTCTCTTGCCTCTCTTTTCATAATTATTTGGACAACGCCCCATAACTGAGTGCAAAGATATTTTCAAACTGGTTCAGTTGCCACTTGAGGAGGGGAAAGAGGTGAAAAATACGATCACTTTGTGGAAGGCTCATGACTCATTAGCAGCCGGCAGCACAAAGTATAAAAAAAAAAAAAAAAAAAAAAAGCCCTAATTAGGGATTAGCTTTTCCCCTGCAAAGTTCAGTTATTTTTAAATTGGTCACATGCACTTTTCCTGACAAACACCACGTTTGTTCTGCTTGTATACCCCAGATCTGTGCAAGGTGGGGTTGGTGGAGCTTGTTCCCATGGGCCCACAGCAAAAGCTTTGCAGGTCGAGTTCCTCACAGCTGCTTCTCTCAGATGTGAATTTCACATATAATCATTGTTTCCTTTGGGACTGGGCTGCTCTTGGAGGGGCCAGGTTAGCCAGGAAATCCATCCTTCTGGAGCCATGTTGCAGTCCTAGGGGAATAGTGATGACTATGTCAAGGTTGCCACTCATACCACAGTAGTTAAGGTGGAACAAATTGCAACTGTTGCAGGGGTCAGTAACTAGGCCACAGACCTTTTGGTGTAAGGGAAGGAGAGATGAAAGGGGATGGGTGCAGTATTAGACCCTACTGAAGGGTGAGGGTAAAGACACCATAGCCCCTAGATAACATTAAACATACCATGGAGTAAACAGGCAAGCTGAGGAAAGGGCCAAAACCAGGAGCAATCGGAAAATATAGTTTACTTCAGTCATAGTTTAGATCTAAGTAAAGAAGTTTAAGAGGAGGGACGGTGTGGATGAAAGAAAATTGAAGTTTGGGGAATCAGAGCCCTGCTCATGGGGAAATCCAGGCTACACAGTATCCACATTTCCAGTCCAGAAGCCTTTTTGTTTATTTGTTAAGCAGCAGCAAGACACTCAGCATTGTACAAATCACAGAATATGCACCCTAAGAACGGACCATGTGAATGAAATAGATACAGTAAACAGATATGTGGATAGAAAATTTGTGTCCACATCCGATCAGCAATGTGCAAAAATGGTCCGCGGCTATCTACAGCTTTGCAGGGCTCTACAAACACGTACTAGGAAGCCCATAGGAGACAGGGGCTAGTTTCCAGAGACTGAGGTTTAAAATCCTTCTAGCCATTTCTAGAAGTTGGCAAAAAGTCATCCGTCTTTAGGCAGAGCGTTTTGAGCCTCTAAGAAAGGTTGCATTTTAAAGAGCAATCAGGCAGCCTACACAGTTAGAAAATACATCTGCACAATAACTTAAAACATGGGTAACTTGTTTGTCACATAGCACTGTAACACAGAAAATTAGCTTCTGCTTTCTTGCAAGGTTTGTAGCCCACCCCTTTGTTTTAACACAATAATATTGCAAGCGGCAGGCTGACAGGATGTATGGCTAGCCATTACAATGCATCATGTCAAAGATCTGCCAACTAATAGCTCTGACAAGATGCATAACAGCTCCTTCAGTGGCTTTAGGATGCATCATTAGGAGATGAATGGAATCTTGAGAGCAGAGGATGATTCAAGCTATCCTTCTGGCTCGCACACACAACACTCATACTGCAGCTATTTTGGCAGCCTGCTTTGACATTCCCCTTCCCCTAAAGGTTCTGTGTCTGTCTGGGAATGTTTGTGTTTCTCAGGCATAGGTGGATGCATGAGAGTTGTAAATTCGTCTGGGATTAAACACTATCTCCAGTAGCTTTGGATCCACTCACTTATAATTCTGACAGACATACACGAAGTATCAGAGTGTAGCCGGGTTAGTCTGTATCAGCAAAAAGAATGAGGAGTCCTTGGGGCACCTTAGAGACTAACAAATTTATTTGGGCATACGCTTTCATGGGCTAAAACCCACTTCATCATATGCATGCAGTGGGAAATACAGTAGGAAGATTGTGTGTATACACACACACACACACACACACACACACAGAGAGAACATGAAAAAATAGGGGTTGCCATACCAACTCTAAAAAGAATAATCAATTAAGGTAGGCTATTATCAGCAGGAGAAAAAAAAACTTTTGTCGTGATAATCAGGATGGCCCATTTCAAACATTTGACAAGAAGGTGTGAGTAACAGTAGAGGAAAAATTAGCATGGGGAAATAATAAATTTGTTAGTCTCTAAGGTGCCACAAGTACTCCTGTTCTTTTTGCGGATACAGACTGACACGGCTGCTATTCTGAAACCTGTCGGTTTTTAGTTTGTATAATGACCCATCCACTCCCAGTCTAAACTCTGCTCTGCTAGGTGTGGGCTTTTTGCACCTGACAGGCAGAACTTTTCTTCTCAAATTGTATCTTACATTTACTTGTTTTATAAATACAGACTAATAAAACTGCATCAAACAATTAAAGACCCAATATCTTTTTATTTTCCAATTGAGACTTATAAACAACAAGCCGGAGCTTGACACAAGGCATTTACTAGGAATGAATGACCAACAGAGGGTTAATGACCCTGGTCACATCCAGGCTATCAGTTCCCCAATTATGCTCAGGAAGTGTCCCCTTGATTAGCTTTGTCATCATTCATGAAACAATAAGACTGTGCTTTGCTTCCAGGATACATCAAGTTTCAGGACTTCAGTTCAAAGCACCACTGTGGTACCAGGCTACCTGCAATAAAAGGGGAAAAGAACAGTCATGAAATTGGAAGTAATCTCTCCCTTCTCATTCCGTTGCACTGACTTTATATTATTGTATATAACTTGCACCTCTTCTGAAGATCCTGTAAAGCCCTGAAAGGTGAGTGGTGAAGCTTAAAATGTTTTTACTTACCATTTTTCAGATAGTGAAACTGAGGCACGGACTTGCCCATGATCACACAAGAATTCAGGAGTGCTGATATCCCCATTGGCAGCAGATTAGATGGAACTCCCAATCTCTTGCTTTAACCATTAGACTATACTCCTGTCCAAGACCTCAGTAGTAGAACCTAGGAGTCCTAACCCCCAGTCCTCCAGATATAAGCTCATAGTGCCAGCTCTAACCAATAGACCCCACACTCACTTCCATTTTAAATGCTGTGACTGCTGGGGTTTTAGATTTAAAAAACTGACCAAACCCACCATGGCTAGAATAGGAGATTCGTTTTTTTACAAGGGATGCTGGAAATGCCCCCAGGCTCCCATGTGATGGGGCTCAGGAGCCAATTTTAATAAAATGCAAAGGGAAAGGTTCAATAAAAAGCGATAATTCTTTCGTTTAAAGATGACCCCGTAATCTCAATGCAGACACCCCCTCCTCCAAACACACACCAGGGCAAGCGCGTGGGGGAGGCAGAGGGGAAGGGAGAAAGCTGGGGGGGGGGGAATTACCCATCCTGCCCAGAGCCAGGCACTGCATCCTGCTGGTGTAATCCTCGCCCCACCGCTCCCCTCTAATCAGACAGTCACAATGGGGCCTCTCTCTCTCCAGCCTGCTCCCGGGCTCGGAGCCTCCGCAGAGCCAGGGGTGGTTGGCTCGGAAGCACGGTGCCCCTCCCCAGCCTGGAGGAGGAGATAACCCCCCCCCCCATTTTAACCTGCCCCCTGCTGCCCCCCACAATACAGCCCTCCTCTGGCCCACGCACCTCCCCTTCCTCAGGGGCAGCTCAGCTTCCTAGCCCCACACTCCCTACCCTCGGGGTCAGCCCCCTTCCTCCGCTAGGCATCTCCCCGAGGCCCTCCCACCGACCTATTCCGCCTAGGCCGCCGCCGGGGCTCCTACCTGCCGCCGCGCTCCCTGGCAGCGGGCCGGGATGGGTAGCTCAGCCCGGGCCCCTCTCCGGTGCGCCCTGCGCGGGCTAGGGAGCGCACTCTGCGGAGCGTTCGCGGAGCCCCGGGCCGGGGCCGGGCAGCCGGGGAGGCGGAGTGAGGGGCCGGGGGCAGAGCCTCTCCACACCCCAGCGCGCTCGGCAGGCCCCGCCCGCTCCACACACGCCCGCCCGCCCGTCCGGGAGAAACTTTCCCCGGCTGCTTCCTTGGCGCCTTGTGCAGCCGGGCGCAGAGCGGACCCGGAGCAGAACAGCCCCGGGGGGACGGGGAGCCTGGGCTGGGGCGCACGGGGAAGGGGGAACGCGGGGGGTGTCCCGGGGCAGGTGAGGGGGGCCCGGAGCCCTGGGCGCAGGGGAGAGGCGGGAGCCTGGCGGGCTGGGGCGCACGGGAGAGGAGGCTCCGGCGTGGGGCACGGGAGACTGGGAGGGGAGGCGCTTCACCCCACCCCGGATGGGGAGCTCGCGTCCTGCGGTGGCTCCCCCGGGCGGAGCGTAGCCGAGGCGAGCTCTCCCCGTGAAGCGGGGCTTTCGGCGACCCACCCTCCCCTGCCCGGAGATGTCCGGGAGGCGCTCGCAGGAGGCACCTGCGGCGGCTGAGGACACCTGGCTCCCCGCCGGCGGACAGGAAAAAGGGGACGTGCCTTCCGCGCAGGGGCCCCCGAGGAAGAAGAAGCCCAAGTCTGGCTCCTCCAGCCTGCGCTGGGCTTTCAGCTGGCTTCGGGGCAAGAGGAAGAAGAAGAAGAGCAGCGGCTCCAACGCCCACCATGGGGCGCCCCCAGCGGAGGGGGAGGCGCCCTCTAAGGGAAAGAAGCAGGAGGAGCGAGCCAAGAAGGGCAAAGGTAGGGCAGGGGCTGCCCCTGGAGGAGTGGGTGCCTGGGCATTGGGAAAGGGGCTGTTTGCTGGCTGGGTCTCTCCTCCCTCCCCTTCATGCCACCGAGACTTTCCCCTCTGCCCCCTGCGCTGGTGTGTGGCCAGCCTTGAGGAGCCCTGCGAGGGGACTAGCTGCTCGTTGCCCTCGCTCGTGTTATGGCTACTGCAGCAGGCCCGTTCCGGTTCCCTGTAATCGGGAATGCCAGGCGCCCTGTGTAATCTCATTCCTCCCCTAAGGGATGTTGCCGGTTCACTGGGTCTGTTCTCTCTCTGCTGAGTCAGAAGGTCACATAGACTGGAAGAAACCTGGAGCAAATCCAGATTCCTCCTCCTCAGCATGGTGTTCGCGGGAGTTGGGCTGCTCCAGGTGTGGCCTCTTGCTGGCGGCCTACTGCCAACATCCCCAGCCAGGCCGAGGTGCTGGCCTTGGTGACCTGGATGTAATTCCTCCCCACTACTTCAGGGTGGCGGTAGGGGCTGCTCTGCTGCTGGAGGCAGGCCTTCAAAGCCTGGATGTAAGATCATAGCTGAAAATGGCAAAGGCCTGTTAGATCAACAACTCCACCCTTCTGCAGGGCAGGATACGATCCCTCAGAGAGGGCACAGCTATCAAACCCATGCTATGCTCATACCCTCCACTGCTCCAGTGTGTGATGTTATGGGGTGCCATGCTACGAGGAGCTCAGCCCTTCATCCCAGGATTATACACCCGATTCCAGCCCTCACTGCTAGGTGATGCTGTGTTGCTGGAGGTGCTGTTCTTCTTAACATGGCCTTTCTCCATTTGCATATGGCCCAGTATACATGTAGTAAGAGCGAAGTACTGCTCGAGGTGTTGTCCCTTCTAATCTGGAGGTATTCTGCCAGTTCTGGGATGTGGTGTTAGGGACCCTATGTATGCTAGTGTCTCCGCCCACCTGTTAGGACATCAAAATGAAGTCTCTTCTGCCTGGCGTTTTGGAAAAGGGGATCTAGATTCCTGTGGTAATCCATCCAGAGGCGTGCCTCACACCATGATTCATTGTCCAGTATTACTGCCCTGGCTCCCTCGCTGGGCATTAATTAGTTTAATTTGCAGGTATCCATAATGTGGGGAGTTGCTGTTTTTATCAACACTCAGTTGCTCTTTTACTGGTCTGTCAGTTATTGCTTTCAAGAGCACACAGAGAGCTGTGCTAAGAGGGGACAGCCATGGAAATGCAAGTTGCTCTTTCAAAGAGATCTTTGGAAGGTGGCTGAGTTTTCACCTAACAGTCTCATAAGAACAGGTTTCAGAGTAGCAGCTGTGTTAGTCTGTATCCGCAAAAAGAAGAACAGGAGTACTTATATGCATCCGAAGAAGTGGGCTGTAGTCCACGAAAGCTTATGCTCTAATAAATTTGTTAGTCTCTAAGGTGCCACAAGTATTCCTAGTCTCATAAGATGCTACCAGCACGTCCCGTCAGACATGTCTGGCTGCAGCTTTCCCCTCATGCTAGGTGCTCAGATTCCAGGCTGATGGGCAAAGCATAAGAACCTGAATATAATAGTCCACCCAGTGTGATATTCCTCACTGCGGTGCCCCACCAATACTGGCATCAATTCCATTCCTAATTTTCAAAACAGGGCCTATACAACCAGTCATTGCCAGAGTTGGGATCAGAACATAAGAGACCCTGGCTCTCATTTTACTAGACATGCACCTTTCTTATGGACACTGGCCGTGTGTTGTTAATGCCAGCTAGGAGTCCAGCATTATGCTTCCAACATCACTGGCCAGCTCTTTGACAAGTGTAAACTGGATATCTGCTCTGTGCCCACTCAAACTGCTTTAAATGCCCCACTTCCCGAGACCTGTAAACTAGCTGCATGCCTTGCTCTGCTCTGCTATGAGTATGAAACCATCTCCCTTTTGCGTGGGAGGCTGCAGGCCGTGTATGTGTGTGCCATGGAGCATGTACACCGGGCTTAGAGTTCCTTGCCATGTTTCCGTAGTGCAGCCATTTCTTGGTGTGACGGGGAGAGAGGTGTGGATTGGTAGAAACAACATGCATATGAAATGATTGCAGTTTGCGTGCCCGATTCAATCACTTTGTCTGTTCTAATAACATGCTCGCTTCCAAAATGCAAAACATGAAGGGACCACACCCTGTTTAACCCTTCCTATCCCAGCTGCTTTGCCATTTGCATTCTAATGATGTGGCCATGAAGGCAGCATGGACCAGGGGACTAAGCACTGGGCTGCAAGGTAGGAAGCCCGGTCCATTACTGACTTCTTATGTGACCTTGGGCATGTCACGGTGTGTGTTTCAATGTCGTAGTCCTCTGTAAAATGAGGGGAGTAAACACTTCCCTACGTCACTGAGGGGCTGCTGTGCAGATTCTTCAATAATGTTTGGGCAGCGCTTTGAAGATGGAAAGAGTGACAGCTATCAAAGTGCTAAGTTATTGATTAGTTTCTTATGTGCACTGGAGTCAGGTAACACTCAGCTGCCACTGCCTGAAATACTGACTGGTATGGAGGCTAGGTCTGCCTTTAGCTGATGACAGGGGTGGACCTATCAGTAATATGTTTTGCCTGAGCCTGTGAATTTTCCAGTTACCAAGCAGGAGGCGACAGGCCAGGACTGATGGAGGAACAGTCTGGAGTTAGGCAGGTCTGGGTTGGCCTCTAGGGTTCTGATTGTACAGGTTGCTGGTGGTGTCTGCTGATCTTTTTATATTTCTCTGGTTTGGGGAGGTACTTCAGGCCCTTCCAAAGATCAGCCTGGAATCCTGGGAAGTACCATGTCCTGCAGCAGAAATGCAACCCAGGGTTGTGACTCTTCATCTTTGCCTCGCATGCCCTTGCCCATTATGAAGACTTAGATTTGGTTATGGAAGGGGTGGCTGGGATGCATGTGGAAACATTTCCTCCTGTGTCCACGCTGGGGTAAGAGCCCTTCTCCCCTGGGGAGGGGGTGCAGACATAGGTTAGAAAATGGCAGGAGTGTACAGGGTCTGAAGAGTGAACAAATCATTCCAGTGAAGTCAAGGGGAGGCATGGGTCAGGGCTGGGTCAGGATCTAGTTCCCCTGAGCTTTGGTCTCTGTTCAGGATTTGGGTGTAAACTAGGGCTGGGTGACTGAGCACTGAAATAACCAGAATGTAAAAATGGAGGAAGTCCCATAATGGAGAACTCAGTGATCCGTCTAGTCAAATATTCTGACTCTGACTGGCCAGTACCAGCTGAGCTGCGTCAGAGAAAGGTGAAATTAATTCTGCAGTAGGCAGTTCTTGGATCACCGACCCATGGGGAAGCTTTCTTCCTTTCCCCCCCATGAGTCAGAGGTGGCCTTGTGCCTTGAAGTAGGTGGGTATTAGATCCCTTCCAAAAGTGGTGTTTTTTTTTTAAATCCTCTCTTTTGTATCCCTGGATGTTCTAATTATCCATCAAAACGTCCAAACTTTAACCAAAAAAAGAAAGAATCCTGCTAAGCTCTTGGCTGCTATGATACCTTGTTGCAAGGAGCTCACAAGCTAACTCTGTGTTGCATGAAAGGTATTTCCTTCTGCTGGTTTGAAACTTGCAACCCTGGTGTGTTTGACTCCCTGGCTTGAGGTACCTTCTTCCCCTATTCTCCTCTGACTGCTGCTGTTTTATTGCTTTACCAGCTCAGGCCTTGTGCTATGGGAGCCCCTCCCTGTCCCTACAAAGTACTATTACCCCTACTGTTACTTTTAAACAGCAAAATCTTCCATACAGCTGCTTGGCCAAGTTCCTCTCTCCTGTTTATTCAAAGAAATAAATCTTATCACTGAAATCTCTGTTGGCACCTGGAGAATGGAAGGGTACAGTGAGTCTAGTTAACCCGTAAGGGTTACTACAGTATTAGAAGGATACAATCTAGTGAAGGGGACTCCATCACCACGCTTCTGTCTGAAAATAATTTACCTACTGTTGTTACAAATAACGACTAAGATCACGGGAAATGAGACGAACCAATCATATTTCTTTTTATTCAGTTTGTTGATCCCATCTAATCTATCTATCTTAGGTACTTATATGGCCTCCGTTACTGTGGCGTTTGAGCATTTCAGTCTTTCATGTGTTCGTCTGCACAACACTGCTGTGTGGTAGGACAGTGTTGTTATCCCCAGTTTTGAGCTGGGGAGCTGAAGCATGGAGAAATGAAGTGACAAGATATCTATGATGAAGCAAGGAATTGCCCTCAAGTGCCACGCTAGTGTCCGAACCACTGAACCCTTGTGCATTTGACTGTACTTTGGGTGTAGTCAGAGTCACTGTTTCCTGTGGGTAGTCAGTAACAGAGGGTCCTGTGGCACCTTTAAGACTAACAGAAGTATAGGGAGCATAAGCTTTCGTGGGTAAGAACCTCACTTCTTCAGATGCAAGTAATGGAAATTTCCAGAGGCAGGTATAAATCAGTATGGAGATAACGAGGTTAGCTCAATCAGGGAGGGTGAGTTGCTCTGCTAGCAGTTGAGGTGTGAACGCCAAGGGAGGAGAAACTGCTTCTGTAGTTGGATAGCCATTCACAGTCTTTGTTTAATCCTGATCTGATGGTGTCAAATTTGCAAATGAACTGGAGCTCAGCAGTTTCTCTTTGGAGTCTGGTCCTGAAGTTTTTTTGCTGTAAGATGGCTACCTTTACATCTGCTATTGTGTGGCCAGGGAGGTTGAAGTGTTCTCCTACAGGTTTTTGTATATTGCCATTCCTGATATCTGGATTGTGTCCATTTATCCTCTTGCGTAGTGACTGTCCAGTTTGGCCAATGTACATAGCAGAGGGGCATTGCTGGCATATGATGGCATATATAACATTGGTGGACGTGCAGGTGAATGAGCCGGTGATGTTGTAGCTGATCTGGTTAGGTCCTGTGATGGTGTTGCTGGTGGTTGTGGGTAGTCAGTTTCTCCAGGGGTTGTGTGGGGGTTTTCACTTGGGGACGAGAAAGAAGAAAAGCATTTAAAAAAAAAGTTGTGATTGCAAATCCACCCCAATAGTTAAGGTGTCCCTTTAACACTTTAGTACCGCTGTGAAAGTGCATGTGCACCAGCACCACATTTTAGGAGGACCATTTGACTAGAACGTCATTGAGGAATGATGTCCTAGTGCTTTTGCCCCATCTTTTGGGGGGTTGATATAGGTTTCACAATATTACTTCTGAAGGGTTTTAAGAATGAAGGAGTTGATGTTCCAAACATTTTCAGTTACTAATTTTTTTGTATTAATTTGGCCCAACAGCATATAGACTCCTCACTGTGTTGTTAAAAATAAAATACTAAATACACTCAATGAGAGAGAGCTTGTTGGAAATTACATATGATTTGGTTTGTTGTTTGCCATGGTGAGCCAATGTAACCTAATTATATTGGAGGATCCCTGGTGCAGGGTTGTGATATAGCAGAAGTGATGCTGTTATCCCTGTGCTGGAGATTCCTGGGTGCTAGACTACCATATATCAGTGAAGATGCAGTTGTGAGTTGCTATAATATAATCGAGACATTCTAGTTCTCTGTAGATGCAGCAGTTGTATCCTAGTGCTAAGGGTTCAGAGTTCTGCAGCCATGTGGACATTCCTGCATGCTGCCTCGGAGTCTCTCATTCAGGGGAATTGTTTCGGTGTATTTGGTAATGAACTTGTTAATCTGCAGAGAGCAAAGAGTGACATTTCAGAAAATCTGAACAACAGGAATCCACTGGCTGGTCTGAGCTGGAAACTGTAAGCTTCTCTGCTGAACAAAGAGAGGTGTGTCTGCCAGCCACAGCCATTCCACCTGGAGACAACTGGAAGAATTACTCTTGCAAATAATGTTCCATAAGATCCGATAAAACTATTTTGCTGGAGTCGGGTTTCTCTTCATAAGGACGGTTTTATTTCATAAGACAATATGATCATTGACTATGACTCCAGCACCGAAAGAAACAGAAACCTCTGAAAGGTGAAGAGCCGAGCAAACTGTCTACCTGCCAAACTGGAGTTCATGCCGTTGGGTTTTGTGTGTCTGCTGCTACAGGTGATGAGCACCTGAACACCTCAGCTGGAGCAGGGGGGAACCCACCTCTTTGGGTGCTAGTTCTGCCATCAGTCATAGCAACACACACACATAAACCTGGGGGCCTGGATTGGGGCTTTGCAGGACATGAGTGGAAACCCTTCTGGTTATTTTTTTCTGTTAAAGGTTTGGGATCTTAAACATTTTTTGTGTTACCTTTTTTCCTTCTGAGTTCCATTTCCCCTTTAAGAGATCATCCTAGTAGCCCAGATCATGCTCTGTGTCTGTTCATTTGCATATCGAGGGTAGAAAATTGTAGGGCTGGCTTTTCTGCTCCTTCTGCCCAGAGAGAAGGGTCCCATCACTGTAGGACTTTGACTCATTGGTATAATGGGGCAAAAGCTAGGCTACAATGACTGTGGAGATTGTGACCTTTCTCTGCACAGTAAGGAGGAGAGCCCTATAGGTTGAGGGACTAGTACTAAAACCTCAAATTGTGCACTTTGATGCAGAGTTTTGGACTGGAAAGGTGCCAGATTGGCAGCCCTGGGAACTGAAGATGTTTGTTTAGCCACAGAACAGGTCTGGCCTAGGCTTGGTGGGGCGAGCTTTCCTGCTCGTTGCCCAATCAGTGGGCTTCAGTTCTGACTGGAAGGAAACAGCTGTGGGGGTGAAGAGGGCAGCTCAATCTCCAATTCTCCGTGAGGCCTTTGGCCATCCTCCAGGGTGCCCAGTTGGTGTCAGGTCTGTGATATGGACGCTTACAGGAACTGGACTGAGACCATCAACTCATCTCACGTAGGCCACTAAACTGCCATCAGCAGGGAACTACTGGCCGCTAGGGCCCCAAGCTGTGTTCGAACTGGTCACCGAGTGGTGAAAGGCTCTCACCACCAACCCCCGAACCATTTGGTTCCCTGGATGAATAACTAGGGGGTTTCTTCCACAGCACATGCTAGAGGCAGAAAGGCCCCGGGCGCTGCATCCCCATCCTTGCTGTCACCTGGTTTTGTAGCAATGTGAGTGTGCTTCCTTGATGTGAATGACATGGTGGGAGAGGCTGTGATGCTTCCGGGCTGCCGGAGTGTGTTCTGAGAGGACTCTAGAGTGCAATGTGGTCAAATCGGAGTCCAGAAGGCAGAGATGGACGTGGCCAGCGGCAGCTAGTGTGCAGACGTGACTGTGCTGGGGGCTTTGCCGTGGATCTTGTGACAGGGTCTGTTCCAGTGCAAACAGTAAGCAGTTGGGTAATGAGCTGCTCTCAGTGGGTAGGTAGGTGGTGGGGCTCCTGGCTGATCTGGATTATAACGAAGAGTGACACTCATACACTAAATAGAAGGGGCCATAGAGGCAGCAAGGTCTGAAACTAGTGAGGTCAGCAGCTCCCTGGGCTCAGCAGATTGTCTGTATGTGGCATCTAAACCAAGCCAACCCAGGGGCCCCACTGTCCTTAATCCCAGCCAACACAGACTCAGTCCAGCGCCGAGGCTTCCGCACCCCTGCGGGGCCTTCTGTGCCTCAGAGCTTTATGTGCAGGTCCTGAGCCTCGTGGACATGCCCATGCCCATACCCTGATCACTGGGATCAGAGGCAGTGACGTCTGGGTGCTGTGCAGTGTCGGAGCCAAGGGCTCGGGGTCCTGGGGGAGCACATGTTCCTGGTCTGGGCACTGACGGGTTTCTGTCTTGGGGGCAGGAAGGGAAGATTCAGGCTGTATCCAGACCAGCTGGTCCTTTTCATGGCAAGAGAGGAGCAAATGTGTCATGTGGAAAATCTGTTGCATGCAACGTCCTTTTTGCACTCTGCTATGGAGTGCCCTACTCTGTCATGCGGAGGAGAGGGGGGAGTCTGGAGTGGAGAGGTTCCTTTCTTTTGCCACAGTGAAGCCACTGCGTGAGGACACCTCCTTTACTGGGGTCAGATCCTGCGAACCTGCAGGGGAGAGGCTGCGGCCAGGGCAGCCCTTTCCGTCCTTTCGTCGTGGAGATTCAAGAATGCGGTGCAAGCATGTGACTCTAGCCTGAGCGCCCCCTCCCCAGCTGGTGTGACCTTGCAATCTGGTGAGAAGTCTGTGTTGTAAACTAGGGTGTAGTGAGCAAAGGGATCACAGAGGCTGAGCTGTTGCCCACCAATCCTCTCACATCCCCAGCATCTTCCAAGGCAGAACTGCCACCAGACAGACTGACATTTTGGGTGCAGCTGCTGTTAGTTATTTGTATTACAGCAGCAACACCTAGAGGTCCCGGCCCCATGGTGCTAGGTCCTTGCCCCATAGAACTTTCAGTCTAAGCTGTGTGTGGAAGAAAGGAGGAGGAATCCTCTCCATTGAACTGTGGGGAGCTGAAGGCTCAGAGATGGTGATTTTCCCAAGGTCGCACAGTGTGTCTGTGGCAGATTTGGGAATTTAACCTACAGCCCCTGATTCCCAGGCCTGTGCCTTAGCCACAAAGCCGCCCTTCCTCCTTAGCAGAATGTTTGATTAATCACATAAACATTGTCCTTAGGGAGTGCATCTTGTGTGCCCATGACTCTGACCAGCTGACCCCTCCCTGCCCTGACACCATCTCATTTTCAAATTCAAAGAAGAGGAGAAAGCTACATTTCAGCCAGGCCTTGAATCTGACATGCTGCTTTTCTGGATTAGTACCCTTCACAATCTCCTGTCTCAGGGCTTCTCTGCAGAGAGGTTACCCCGGGTTAACTCTTGAATCGGTTCATTCAAACCAGTGCAGCTGTGTGTGTGGACACTCTTATTGCACTGTCAACCTAGTTCACATTGTTTTAATTTGCACCACTGGATGACACGAGCCAGGCAGGCGGCGATGTAAGTGTCCGTGCACAAAGTGACATCCATTTAATCTGTCTCAAATCCCCCCTCGATTTGTATTGCTGTAGCTTCATGTGAAGAGCGGGCTGTGGAGGGCAAGTGGGCTGTATGTGTGCTCTCCTAGATGGGAGTCTGTATTGAGACCTGTTTGCCTGTCTTGGGTACTTATGTGGTCCCCATCTCCATAGTATCTGAGTGCCTCACGGCCTTTAATGTATTTATCATCTCAGCCCTCCTGTGTGCCCATTGTACAGATGGGGAACTGAGGCACAGAAAGACTAAGTGACTTGCTTTCAAGGACCCTTCCGCTATCGCCCTCACCTGGCTCTGCTGCTGCTTCTGCTAGAGCGGTGAGGGTGGGCTGGATGGGTGTGTGATTGCCGGAGCGGTGACCCCACCCTGGCTGATGGGGGTGAGGGGACGTTCATGGGGAACGGTCCCAGCTGTAATGTGAGCCTGGGGGCTGTGCTGCACACCGGTGGGGGCAGGATCCCCAGGAGCCACCTCGTTGCGGGCCCACCGAATCCTAAAGCCAATCCTGCCCATCACCCACTTTGTATCCCACTCCCTGGCAGAGCCATGGATTCTACAACCAACCTGACGGGGAGGGGGCGGGGTGTGGGCAGAGAGAGAGAAGGCAGCAGAGCTGCAGGGGCAGAGAGAGGGAGGGTGAGAGAGGACAACCCATCCCAGCTATTCTCCTGGAGGCCCCTCCTCTGTGTCAGCCGTGATTGGCTCCGGGGCTGAGGGAGAGCACAGCCTGTGGAAAGCTGAGGGCTTGACGGTCGCTGGAGGGATGGGAACCGGAGCTGAGCGCCGGCTCTCTGGAGCTGGAAGCAGGCCAAGGTGAAGCCTGTTTGGTGCAGTCATGTAGCACCCCGTGCTTCCTCCACCCAGGAGAGGGGGAGGGAAAGTGCCGCTTGCACACTCTGGCACCATGGGCAACATGCACCACAAGAGGAACCCCCCGCATGCCAAGGTCAGGTCCTTCTGGCATTTTGGCCGCACAGGGAAGCTGAAGACAGGTAGGCGCCTGAAGCAGGGGCCCAGCCAGGGTGTGGGTGGGAGAGGGCGGGACTCTGTCGATGGCAGCTCCAGCAGGGCTGGTATGGCTCACGCACAGTACAACAGTATTCTGCAGTCACGAGCCACAGCCTGTTGCTGGCAGGATGGGCGCTCAGGCTCTGGGGCTGGCACTTTGGGCACAGTCCCTCCTATGTGCCCAGAAAGTTTGTGCCCATGCCCTTGTACCCAAGATTGGGCTGCTGTGGGTAGGCGGCGGTGTCTGTATTGCTGCTGTGCGATGTGGGGGCTTCGTGCAGGTACCCAAGGATTCTTTTAGCAAGGCTGGAAGGAGCCTGGGTGGGTCTGAGGTTCCCGGAGCTCTGCAATCTGCCACGGTTACTGGGGGCTGGGTCTCGGAGCGCTGGAGCTGAAAAGATCCTAATCTGCTTTGGGACTGGTGAAATTCTCACCGTGTTCTCTCCCAGAGACCCGGGCTTTTCAGCATTGTCAGTGCAATTAACATCCACCGAGTTAGTTACCGATTTGTTTTTCTCTCTTCTCAGCTAGTCGATGGCCCCAGTGGTTAGGGCCGGCGGTAGGGAGCCAAAACTCCTGGGTTGTATTCCCACCTTTGCCATTACCTTGCTATGTGGTCTTGAGCAAGTTCCTTTCCTCTCTCTGTGCCTCAGTTTCCCTATTTGTAAAACTGCACCGGGTTTAATGACTGTCTGCAAAGTGTCTTGAGATCCTTGTATGAAAGTGACTTGCTGTGAATGGGCTGTTTACAGGCACAATGTTCTTACCTGGACTTTTCATTCTCCCTGGTTAAGCACAATATTGATTTCCATTTTTGTTCTCCCAATGTCTCTGTCCAGCCCACACCATGAGAAGTGGGGAGGGAAAGGAGTGGATTTTCCTTTGATTTATGCTTTCCCCCTCGTTCCATGCTGGGAAGACACCTCCACTGCAGGAGGCTGCAATATAAAGGCAGAAAGTAAAACTCAGAACAATACCCCGTTATTGTTGGCTGGCTGTGGGGGGTACAAATTCCACTGCTTTCTCTGCTCTGGTTCCGTGGATTCAGAGTGTGAAAAGTTTAAGAACTCCAGAAGTGAGGGCAGGGGTGGTGAATGGGCCATCTCCCTCCTTGCTGGATTTGGGTATCAGGGGAGACAGGGGCTTGATTCCTTGCCAGTTGAACATGTGTTTCAGAGGTACCAGACCTCCTAGGGTACCCCCTCCCCCACGAAGATTCCCCCATCAGTTCAGTAGCTGAACTGGAGCAAGCTGGAAATCTATGAAATTAAAGTTCTTGTGATAGTTTTGTCCTGGTTCAGCCACTGAAACTGGCCCATCCTTTTAGATGTTGCTACATTTGCAATTGTTCCCTCAGCCCTGTGTGTGTGTGTGTGTGTGTATGTGTGTAAGTAACAGGGGAATGGGGTGGGGGTCAGTCTGTGCTTGAGTAGGAATCTAGGCTGGAAATCAGAAGATGATTTCTAACCATCAGAAAAGGGAATCATGGGGGGTAAACCAATGGGAGTCGTGGGGGGCAAACAACCTGACTAGTTTTAAGGAGGAGCATGATAAGGTTATGAACAGGATGACATGATGGAGTTGCTTGAGGTGGCAGGGGACTGGGCTTGAAGGCGTGGGAGGTCCCTCCCAGTCCTATGTTCCTGGGTTTGGCAAAAGCCCCCAGAAGTGGGGCCCTCTTGTCTAACGGATCAGGGTGGGTTTAGCCAGGAAACCTGGCTTCTTGTGCTGCTTCTGACGCTGCCTCGCTGTGAGAGACCTCACTCCTCCTCTTTGCCCCAGAGTTTCCCCATTGTGGTACAATGCTGTGAGAGCTCTGCATAGAGAAGTGCCATGCACATGCAGAGTCTGAGAGTTGGGCTTTATCCCCCTTCTAATGATCACCGAAACAGGGAGACTCCCCACTGGGAAAGACCATCTGGCCCGAACAGACCTGTGTGTGGGGACTGACAAACTGAGCTCCTCTCCTACTTGCTGCTTTTTACATTTCATACCCAAGTACGATCCAAGCAAATGAGCAATAATATCCAATGCCTGCAATATACCAGTGCAGCCCCAGCCTCCTGGAGGCCAGTGAGTGAGACCTGGCTTGGAAGGACCCTCTGGGAGCTGCCCTGAATCCCAAATTGTGTGCTTTGTGAGAGCAAAGCGGTCCCCCCTTTCAGCGTGTGCACTTCTCTGCACACTCTGATCCATTAGACAAGAGCGCCCCACTTCTGGGGGCTTTTGCCAAACCCAGGAACATAGGACTGGGAGGGACCTCCCACGCCTTCAAGCCCAGTCCCCTGCCACCTCAAGCAACTCCATCATGTCATCCTGTTCATAACCTTATTATGCTCCTCCTTAAAACTAGTCAGGTTGTTTGCCCCCCACGACTCCCATTGGGAGGTTGTTCCAGAACCTCCCTTTTCTGATGGTTAGAAACCTTCTGCTTGGGGCATTTTAAAATTAGATTCGTTCAAACATCAGAGCAGTGATTCTTGGGACCAGTCCTGTATTGGCTGAGGAGAGGGAAGAGGGCATAGATGGGATCTAATATGTCTTTTCCATCTGTCATTTCTCTGCTTCTCTCAGAGGATCAGGTTCTCCCATGCACAGCTCTGGTTGCTCAGAGAGCACCAGTTGTACCCTACAAAGTCTTTGTAGGGAGAGAGTTTGGATTCTCCCATGCACATAAACACTCCCCAAGATGTATCCAGAAGGGGAGTGTGTCTCCTATTGGCCATGTGGGTGAATTTTCTAGCCAGTGCCTGGGTGTGTTACCCTGCCCTGCTCACACCTGAATGCTTTGCTGGTTCAGACAGTGTGTTTTGGGGGGAGACACGGATGATAAGGGGGCTCCTGCTGATAGGCCCTGCTGGAATCACACACTGTCTGACAACACTTGATCCCCCTGCTTCGTTCTTTCTTTACTGTCAGCATGTTGCACAGGTGTGGCTGGAATGGGCTAACTAGACTGTCCGCAAGGTAAACATGCACTGGGCCCGGATTCAAAATCTTCAGCGTAGGCTTAGGGAGTGACCAAACAAAGCAAAACTACTCACTGGGCATGGCTTAAAGGTGACCTGCAAAGGGCTCAGAAAGAATGGGGCAGTGCCCTTCCCTGCTGCTTTGTGGGGGAGAACGAAGACTTGTGAGGTTTTTGGCTTGTACCTTAGAAATATCAGGAAGGTCAAGTCAGGTTTAGCAGGGGCACCTCTGGGCGGCCTCAGGGATGTTAATCTGGAGCCTTAACTCCTTAATTGAAGGGGGAGGGTTGTTGAATCTGTAACAAAGGCTGCCTTTATCCAAACCATTAATTATTTGTTGAAGTTAAATGGGTATTAACCAAAGCAAACAACCCCCAAAGAGTCTGTTTGGGAATGCCTTCGCCCTCGACTGTCATTCATAAAGAAGCAAAAAAAGAGCAGAAGCCCCAGCGTTGTTTCTCTTTGGAGCTCACCTTGAAGGAGAGCAGAGAGGGGCCAGGAGCCACCTGGGGGAGCAAAGGCAGGCCGGAGGAATAACAGTTCTTAGCACTTGCTCACATCATAGAGCAGTGACTCAGTAACCCTCAAACTCACAGGGGAGACAAGTTGGTGTCTTGCAGATGGGGAAACTGACAGAGAGATCAAGTGAGTGGCCCAAGGTCATACAGGGAGTCAGTGGCAGAGCCAGGATTGGACTCCAGGAATTGCTGGTGTTGTGCATTGGCCTCTAGATTGTGAGTTCTCAAATAGCTTCCCTTCTTTATGGCTGCTTGGGGACCCCCAAAACTATCTTCTGTTATAAGACAGGGTTACACCATGGAAGAGGTTGAGAAGCACCACTCTAAACTACACTGACTAACAGTATGGATACTCTTCTGCGTCAGTCTGTTTTCAGCCTAGCTGGGCTGTATTTCCATTGTCCTGTATTTCTCTTCTGAGAGGCTGCAAGCCAGATCTCGCAGTAACATGCAAAAGTGGAGGGTTACCCGTTGGTAAGGGGACATATCTTGTGGGGTGATTTCTATTCTGAGTGGCTAGAAGTAGGTGTAAAGTCATAGATTGTAAAGCCAGAAGGGCCATATGACTTCCCTGAACTAATTTCAGTTGAAATAGAGCATCCCATCTTGATTTAAAAATTCCCAGTGATGGAGAATCCACCACGACCCCTGGGAAGTTGTTCAATGACCCTCGCTGATCAATTAAAATTTTTAACAATTGAAGTGCAGCCCCTCTCATGTGCTTTAGCTTCGTCCCTCCTGTGAGCTGCTTTCTCTGCTTTACCCCTCTCATCTGGCCCCGCAAGGTGGAAGAGCTTGTTTACCTGAGAAGGTTTTTTCAGTATGTGCTTTTCTGCTGTAACTTTATAGATGTAACTCTCCCAAAAGAGGGGGCACCCATGCCACTTTGTTTATGCTGGTTTAAGCCATTTCCCCTGTGAATCGTT